>NC_089787.1:1417256-1439756 GCF_040412425.1 Macrobrachium rosenbergii | reverse complement strand
CGTGTCGTAAAGGCGACTAAAAGGACAGCTGCTGCCTTGCAGTCTTACTTTTTAGTAAAAGGCTAGGCCCACAGCTGATAACTGAGAAACTGCTGCCTTGCAGTCTTACTTTTTACTAAAAGGCTAGGTCCACTGCCAATTATTATGGAAGCTGCTGCCTTGCAGGTGGACTTTTTAGTCAACAGCGAGGTTGATGACAGCAATGGTATGCGGTCGTAAAAACCCCTTTGCCAAACAATGAACCATGCTTGATGCTTTAAGAAATATGAATGAGGCTAGGGCGTCCCCTGAAAGTGACACGCATCAGAATCCACCTACTGTCGTGATAAATGGGCGAGGGGTACTGCAGGGTTCGTGAATGGGGCCAAAGAAGTTAGTGAAAGAGTGGAAGATTAGAGCAGATATGTGGAATGTTGGTACTCTAACAGGAAGACAGAGGGAGATAGTAGATGTGATGGAGAGGAGGAGGTAGATTTCTTTTGTGTGCAGGAGACTAGGTGGAAAGGGAGTGGAACTAGAGATACAGGAGATGGGTATAGTTACAGTAGGACACGAGAGGGAAGAAATGGAATTGGAACTATAATGCATAACAACTGGAAGGAAAACGTGATAGAAGTAATGAGAGTAAATGATAGGCTTTTAAAGATTCCAGTAATAACAGGGGACAAAGTAGTAAATATAATATCAGCATATGCTCCTCAGATGGGGTGCCAAGAGCAAGAGAAAGAATTTCTTAGACAAGACTTTGAGGTTGCCATTAGAACAGTGAGGGAGGATGAGAAACTAATAATAGGAGCTGATATGAATGGCAAGGTGGGAAAAAGAAGACATGGGTATGGGAAGGTACACAGAGGCCATGGGTTTGGAATTAGAAATGAAGATGGGGATTATATATTTTTCTCTCTCTCTCAGTATGTCTCTTCTCAGTGATTTTATTTGACGATTTCTGTATAGTACGTGATTTCTTATTACTTAGTCATTGCTCTTTTGCAGTTAACTTAGGTTTTTATGTTCCTTTTTTACTTTATATTATTATGTATTTTAAAGTTTTGTCAGTTATAGCTGTTTTAATACTTTTAGATTTAGTCAATCAGTATAGTTTTCTTACTGTTTATTTTTTATGTCATTCTATAGATAAGTGACCCTGATGATGGGAAAAGGTTATGCATTCCCAAAAGCTCGTCTGTGCCTCTGTTAATTTCTAAGGAATAATAATTAATAATGTCTGAAATTTTACCACGTCTTCTGGCTATCCTGTTCCTCCTAAAATTGAAGTTTTCTAGAAAAGACAACATAATCAGTTGTATATATATATATATATATATATATATATATATATATATATATATATATATATATATATATATATATATATATATATATATATATATATATATATATATATATATATATATATATATATATATATATATATATATATATATATATATATATATATATATATATATATATATATATATATATATATATATATATATATACATACAGTATATATGGAAATGAACACATGGAAATGTGTTTCTCAGAAATAAATTTCTGACTCACATCAGGACCGAACCTCAGTCTTTCGAGTGAGAGTTTAGGGCATTGGCAATTCGGACCCAAAGGTCCTATAAGAAGTTGGAACGTAAGTACTGCGTACCAGAGGTTTTTCTCTGGCAGGCGCTTAGCGCCCAACCTCCTGACCCATCAGCTGCAATTGCTAACATTTCATTCGACTAACCCCTTCACCATGAGAAATGATGGAAATAAACATAATTATGTACACGTTCTCGTTATGATTACTGGCGCGGGACTGTTGGCTATTATCCCTACGAGTCTACTACGGCCCAAACCTGGTAAGCACCTTCGTAATGCGGAACAGCACTGGCCCTCCCCCCTCCCATGGAGAGATGTGGGAATCGACCAACATGGTATAGAAATTTAAATGTACCGAAGGGACATGTCGAGCCCTCAGCAATTGCTACATAGGTTGCACCACTACCTCTCTATGAAGACGACTGCGAGCTCACGGCAACCAGGGGGCAATATTCCAAAATTATGTAGACGCCCACGACCGGAAACCATCGGAAAAATTATTAGAAAGCACAGAGATCGTGCTTAGAGAGGCCCGGTTCCACACACTGCAAATAGCTGAAGCCGTAACTATAAATAAAAAACGGCCTGCTTTAAACATACAAAGGGACACAGACCTCATCCTCCCCTCTTCAAGGAAACCACAAGACATCTGTGAGACTCCGAAGGGACACTCGCGACAGAATACTTCCGAATACGAGGCCCTAAAATCTTTATATCATTGAAGTTTCTAAAAGTAAATATTTTGTCTTCTACCTGACGAACTAATTGACAGAAGCTAATTTAATACACCTTGTCAAAGAAGGTTTAACAAAGACATTACATAAAAATGCACTTACCCTGACAGTATGCAAACCTTTTCGTTTTTAGGTTAGGGTCTAAGTAAAAGTGACTTTAAGTATTCAGCCATCAAGAGAGATAACTGATTTCGTCTTTGTTGCATATATTCCTATCGATTTACGGTTCAGCACTTAGAAGTGAAATCAGCCCATTGCCATTAATATATCTGAATACTTAATTGATAATACGTAGCTAATATATGTATAATGACTTAACCAGTCATTTTAAACAAACACCTAACAGAAACGATAATTTTTCAATCATATCTGGGATTTGTGATTCTTTGATCATTTATCTGGAGAAATAAGTAAGCTGATCGTGAATGTGTAAGACCACAGAACTGTACGTGTACTGAATTGTGTTGTACAATGTAAAGTGTAAATTAAATGCGAAAACGAAGCATCGAAAACGTCTAAAAGAAACATGGATCGGTTTCACTTTGCACGTAATTTCACATAAGATTTTTGTGATTATAAAATGTAATTTCCTATTAGATAATTAAACGTAGAAGTAACTTCCGACAAAAGAACTAAATATATACTCTCTCAGAAAAGACTGAAAGAGTTTATTATTACTCTGAAGAAGGTTCCGTCCCCTCGTTTACCCTCTACCTCTCTCCTCCCTGCTACCTTATTAAGACTAAGGAGAACATTATGCAAATAAAATTAGTGTGAGTTAGTCTCCCTTGTCACTACTCAGTTGACACCCTCGCCGGAGAAGTATAATTAGCTGGGAGTCCGCCGGGAGTCACTTGGAATAATGGGGACTTATCCTTTAATCAGACCACACCCTTCGCCTTCCCATGACGTCATGAGACCTTTTACCCGGGGCCCGTTTAACGCTGTTAGAGCTGCCCAACTTATGAGAAGCTGTTGTTCATTTTCCTTCCTTACAAGGTTTTGCAATTAAGCCGCGAGCAGTCAGTGCCGGATATGACAGGAAAGGTGATTTTACCCTAAGGTGGAGAATACTGTACGACAAGGAAATAACATACACACACGAACACACACACACACACACACACACACACACACACACACATATATATATATATATATATATATATATATATATATATATATATATATATATATATATATATATATATATATATATATATATATATAATCATGAAATACAAATTACTAATAGAACCTCATTCAAACTGGATGGTATCTAATGGAGTTTTTATTCAAAAAAGTTACAAGCTTTCTTGGACAAACAGTCCACATTAACAAGCCATCAAGACTGTTTGTCAACAAGAAAGCTTGTATGATTCCAATTCATTTATCACTTATATAAACTCCATTACAATTACCAACGGAGTTAGTAGCGTGATTTCGGTCCTTTTTAGCTTCATGATTCTATAAAATTTCACGGTGTGATAAAAATCATGCACAGAACAATTATATACTCATATATATAATATATATATAATAGTTATATATATATATATATATATATATATATATATATATATATATATATATATATATATATATATATATATTCAAACTGGTTGGTATAATGGAGTTTTTATTCAAAAGTTACAAGCTTTCTTGGACAAACAGTCCACATTATCAAGCATCCGACTGTTTGTCCAAGAAAGCTTGTAACTTTTGAATAAAAAAACTCCATTAGATACCATCCAGTTTGAATGAAGTCCTTTTAGTAATTCTATTAATGCACAGAACAATTGTGTATGTGATAAAGTTAATATATATATATATATATATATATATATATATATATATATATATATATATATATATATATATATATATATATATATATATATATATATATATATATATATATATATATATATATATATGTATATATGTACGTGTGTGTTTTTGCTGAAAAAGATGAATTTTTCTTTCCCAAAGGAAGAATTTATTGTCTTAATAGTTACGTTGAAAAAAAAAAAGTATAAAGTTTTAAGGTTTTATAATTCAGGAGAGACGGTTTGGAGAAAACCAGTGATTAAATAAAGATAAGGAAATTGAGGGCAATACAATCTTGGAGGCATTTAAACATTTAAAATATAGATTTAAAATATATATTTCAATATATATATATATATATATATATATATATATATATATATATATATATATATATATATATATATATATATATATATATATATATATATATAAATCGGCAGAAAATATCTGTCGGAGTCCTCGTTGATGAGAAAGTTTATACAACTGACATAAAGACCTTTATTTTATTCAGTCTGAATGCGTGCTTGAAATTATTGCAGGAAAAACGTAATTTGGGCTTGGATTGGGTAGAAATTAATTGTGGTACTCAATACTTTCCAGTACTAAGAAACCACATAAAAATGTGTGATTAAAACGGCTTTATTTGAGTTATGGGGAGGATTGTCGACAAATAGAAGTGCGATAAATCATAAATTTAGCCGATTAGTTCAAAGAGAATATCTAGTTGTTACAATTTTAGTAATCTATTCAAGGGAAAGCCTTTCCTGTAATCATCTCTTACTACAGTGTAAAACAAACAGAATGAAAATTTGTAACCTTAAGTATAGTTATGTTGTAAATCTCCCAGGAGGAAATGTTTTCGGTTTTATGACCAACTATTCGAGGTTTTACATCTTCATTTATTATTCTTTAATTCCCTTATTACTTGGGCTCTGAATAACAAAAACTGATAGCAATATAAGAGAGGTTCGAGGTTTCAAGCCCCAGCCTTCGAATCAAGGTTCCTTCTTTCTTCCTGCTTAAGACGCAGCCACAACTTCGGCGAATCCTTTCATTGGGGTCACCATAGTGCTTTGCACTTAAATGAAGGAGCAAAATGGTAAGATGAAATTAAATTAGGAGGCAAAGGGAATAGGTGAAAATTAAAAGGCAAAACTGCATTTTTCCAAATACAATGAATGACTGAAAATAGAAGCTTTCGGAAGTTTGCACGATGTCCTCTTCAGCCAACTGGATAAAAATATATGAATTTCTTAAAAAGAAAAAATGACGAAATATCGTAACAGCCTGAGAAAACGTCGAACACTCCTGCAAACTTACCTATGAAATGGCGGTCATGACATGGCTGTGAATCCCCTTCATTTGTGTGCCAGACGTTGTGATCTCAATTGCTGCCCTTCGTCCGTAGGTGGCAAACGACCTTTAGCTTCGGTGCCTATTTTTTCAATGACAACTGCCACAGTCGACTGTTCAGGGAAAGACGAGGAAAACGCAGGGGAAACGCTTGAAATCTGAGTATATTCATGAAATTCTGGCCACAAAAGATAAATTGTATATGACGAAAATATCAAATGGTAAACTGTGTGAAAGCTGCAGAGCCAGAAGATGTGATGCATTTATTTTATTTCTGTAAGTGTAACAAGAAAGTGCTTGATTAGTTTTGTGATTTATTATATGAATTGTAACACATCAAGACAAGAAGTTTATTGAAAATTGATTTTGAAGCACAATCAAAAAAGGACAGGAACACTGGTGTAATTTTGATTTGCGACTATGTTGTTGGGATTTGGTTAGCTCACAAAGCAGGAATAAAAGAAAGCAATAGTATTAGACGGTTTATAAAATCAAGGATAATAGAAAATAGATATGTAATGATAAAATCTTATATGGCTAACTACAGAAAAAACATCAACACTGAAATAGGCCTACACAGATTATTTGTAAAATGTACATGATAAAATATTTGTCAGCCCGAATGGTACGATAAAATTATATTTGTTTTTGATTAAATTCTGATTGTAATAATAATAAAATTGTAACATATTGTATATTTTCTCTAATAAAAGATGAAAAAAATAAGTTCATAGCATGTCGGACTTCTTTGTCTGTATGTATGTCTTCCGAAGTAAAGGTTTTATTAACATCTGTTTTTATACAAATATTTATCAAAACACCCATTACTACTCTTCTATGGTCTGCTTTATTACTCCTTTATATGGTTTTAGACCTGTCCCAATCCATGACGTGGTCATGCACCCAACAGAACCCTACAGTGCATGAAACTGGCCCTCCTTTACGGCCCATTGTAGCCACGTGCGGTGAGCCCAGTCCATGTCAGCTGAATGGTTTACAAAACAACTTACCCCTTTGGTAGGTGCGATATAATCAGCACATATATTAAACAAAAGGTAGATTTCATTCACAGACTTTAGGTTGTTTGGTGGCTTTTCGCGAAAAAATGTATTGTCTGGATATCATTTTCTTTATTTACCAATGTCTTTTTTGATTTTTTGATTGAAAAACTACGTGAAAAATTAAAATGACCGAAGTTTATACTTCCTCCCCAATGAAGTATTTCTTGACCTCGTAGAATTTTGCAGTCTACAGTTTTCGCCTTTGTGTGTGGGGTGTGTTTTTTATTTATTTACTATTATTATTATTATTATTATTATTATTATTATTATTATTATTATTATTATTATTATTATTATTATTATTATTATTATTATTATTATTATTATTATTATTATTATTATTTATTTATTTTTTTTTTTATTCCTTTTTTTTTTGTGGTAATGCTTATGAGCAAAAATCTGAGGTAACAATGGGATCCACCCTCTCACCTATTCTGGCTAATATCTGCACGGAGTTTAAGAGGAGATTAATCTGAGTTCACGCCCGTCTCGGTTAGACCAACATTTTGGAGTCGTTATGTTGATATTCTCCATTCTTTTTAGTCATGATGGCGATGCATTCGATGGACTAGTATAGTTTGTTAACATCAGGTGCAACAAATCAAGTTCACATATAAATGGAATCAAAGCGCAAATTACCATTTTTTAGTTGTCCTATTCTCTCACAACCGAAACACGAGGAATTTTGAATTCTCCGTTTGTAGAAAGTTGACTTACGCTGAGTTTTAAGCCAATTTACTTCTGACATAGTACCGATACAAAGACGAAAAGCATTGTTAACATGGCCTCCAGAGCTCTTGAAGTACGTGACCCACAGTGCTTAGAGTCTAAGTCTTAGACGATGAAACTACCCATGTTTGGAGTACTTTTAATAAATCAATTACCCTTCCCATTTCATTGTCGATGTTCTTTCCCAAGACAGGAAAAAGTTGTACACCCCTACAGATAAACGTACTAATCAGAACAAGAGATACATAACCCTTCCATATCACGAGAGGTTCAACACAGCAGCTCATTTCACTGATAAAACAGCTCGTGCTGAAGTAGCTTTACTTATGAAACTGAATCAAATCAAAATCCACTGAGAATAACAGTCGCAGTATTGGTAATACGGGGAACAAGGGGTAGGATGTAGGTAGAGGAGCCTGTGCTATTTTAATTTGGGGAGACAAGTAGAGGAAGGAACGTAAGACTGAAAGAGCATAAAACTATATACAGACAGTAGGGGCAAAGCATGTCACAGAAGAGAAGTAAAGGGTGTTTTGATAAATATTTGTAAAACAATATATGGAAATTAAGTCTTTACACGGGAAGATAAACATACAGTAAAGCTGGTGCTACTTTGACTTATCTACATGGAGGAAGCTCAATGGGACGCTGTGTTTGGCAGGCCCGTACTCACTTTTTATTGGGGTTGGGGTGGGGGTGGGGGGATGCGCGTCGTTTTTCCCAAAACTGGACCTTTTCTTCTATATAAGTCATTGCATATATAGGTATATGCAAAATGAAATACTTGAAAATTCCACGTATCGACAGCCTTGCTGCAGTGTCGTCAAATTTCTCTGACCAGATTATCGTACCACAGCTTTAAAATTATCGTTTCTCCACTAAAATCTACAAATATAGTGGCCTATATCATATTCCTATTATCACTCATGTATTTCCTACTATTAAATAATGATGTTAATATTTGACTACGAAATTTATTAAAGAAGACTTGCCAAAAACACAAAAGTTTGTTATTTATTACTTTATAAGTACCGTACAATGAAAAGGATAGTCACAGAAAATATGGACTTCCAGAAAATTTTTTTGGGAGGGGATCGTTCAACGCCCCCGACCCTAACCACCCACCCCCCCAACCCTCGGTACAGGCCTGCTTAGTACTAACCCCTCGTGTGGCCGTCTACTTTACATTTACCTTACGGTGATATAAAGTTTAATACTTTGATCCCCGAGGGACTAGTACTAAACACGGCGTCCCAAGGAACTTCCGCCATGAAGATAACAAGTCAAAGTAGCACCGAAAAGCTAGTCTGTTGTTCTATAACTTTTAGATTTAAAGCAGTTTCTCCTGGTTCCTGATACTGTGTCTTCCCCGTCTCTTCAGGCGCAGGTTGTCGAAGTGGCTGTTGTCACCGAAACAAGTCACCGATGGTGAAGGTCGTTTACCACCTACGAATCACCTGACAGCAATTAAGACCATAACGTCTAGCACACAGATAAAGGGGAACAGCCAAGACATGACCGCCATTTCACAGTTAAATCTAAAGGACTGTTCAGTGTTTTCCCAGACTGTTACAAAAATTTTTTTTTTTCCTTATTAAGAAATTCATGTTTTTATCTAGTTGGCTGAAGAGGACCGTCGTACAAACAGGCCCATTTTTATTTATTTTCTTTTTTTGTATTTTGAAATACAGTTTTTGCTTACATATATAATTGTGGATTTTTATTTTAAGTGATAATTTCCAGCTGTATGTAAAAGAAAATGTAACTAATGCAACTAATGTTTGACTTTGTACTCTAATGAAAGCATAGGTAAAGAAAAGTTTAGTAAACGGATAATACCATTCACAGAAGTTGGTATTCGCAATAGCCCTATCTAGATTAAAATCATTGTCATCTTTGACCCATAGGGATGATATTCCAGTAGTAGTGAGATTTGTCTTGTAAAAGTATTTCTGAGCGAGCATTTCCAGTGATTCAGGAGGCTAATAAATTCAGATGCTGATTAGGATAACAAATGTTATATATTATGTATTATGTATTATATTATGTATTATATATTATATATTATATATTATATATCATAAATTATATATTATATATTATTATATCACCTTCCAAGAATAGAATGAGGCATATGGTGTAACGTCAGACGAAAATAAATAATTTTCGAGCAGCTCATTGGAAAAATGGAAATAAATAATTTAGGCATGAAAAATTGTCGTTTCACGACTCATTTTACAAAGTTAAAAAATGTAATAAAAATTTACATTTATGCTCAGCTTCCTATTAGTAGTTCGCAGAAAACATCGAAGTTTAATATTAGGTGTCTTTGTTTCGCTTAATGATTTTATCTATATTTCATCGTGACAGTAATGATACATTGTCTTACAGAAACGATTATCGTGATCCTAGCCCTCGAGTGGCAACATATTTTACCTAGAAAAAGAAACATGGGGAGTAAATGTGAGGAGCAA
This sequence comes from Macrobrachium rosenbergii, assembly GCF_040412425.1. Classification (NCBI taxonomy): domain Eukaryota; kingdom Metazoa; phylum Arthropoda; class Malacostraca; order Decapoda; family Palaemonidae; genus Macrobrachium; species Macrobrachium rosenbergii. The sequence continues at coordinate 1,429,973 of NC_089787.1, read as the reverse complement.
GGAATGAATTGTGGCCGACCAATACTAGAGAAGTGTATTTTCCAGCCCTCCCCCATCCGCTTGTAATGAAACTGACTGCCATCCTTTATTTCCCGGAAAATTAGACGGTCATGTTTTGTTTATCCCATTTTCCCCTTCAATCAAAAAGTCATTAATGAAGGAAATGACAAATGCAATATACGGTGCCTTAAAATTACTTTAACTCTTTATGGAAGCCAAAATAATTATTACATTGATATTAAGAGTTTAGATCGATGCATTGGCTTTTATGTACAACATAGCTTCTCAATGAGTGAAAAAAAAAAAACTCAAGAAAGAGCACAAGCATCCAAACACTGTAGGGTATCTCCGTCGTTCCTTTTAAAGAATACTTTTCTGCCACAGAATAAATTCCTCTAATCATATATATTCTGTATACATATGTATGTACATACATATATACACACCCACACAAACACATACACACAGTATATATATACACACATTCATTTACACTAGATTTCTTAATTTATAGTACTTTCACATTTCCTATATTTGCAAAGTGTATACGTCATATAGATAGAGTGATCCATATATTCATATATATATATATATAACTTTTTATATATATATATATATTCAGTGGGCTTATCGGTTCATTGCCATCATATATATGTGTCCCCCGTTATATATATCGGTGTCCTGTGGTATAGATAGATAGATCCATAACCGAAAATAGCATACTGACAATATATTCTTACAAGATTAAGTATGCCTTAGTTATAATAGACCACTAGCTGATTATACAGCTCTCCTATATATACTATATATATATATATATTTATATTATATATATATATAGAACCAATATGGTTACCATTATCAATAGGACCTAAAATTGTTTGGAATCCGAACCAAAATCATGGAAGACGAAATGAATTTCTATGAAACCCCATCGGTCCTTTCTCTAATTCTTCCTTCATAGGCAAATCGAAACAGTGTTGGGCCGGCATCCAAAGTCTAATAGGAAGCAGATGAAATCACCCATCAATGAGGTCGTTGTGACAGTGAGCGCTTCGAAATCCAACGATCATCGTTTTTGTATCCCCATTATTTAGTTCTCAACATCTACCGAAACGTTTGTACCAGGATGAGATTAAATTTGATCCATTTCTCTTTTTCTTTTACATTATGGTTCACATTCCATTTCCATTTTCTTTTATCCATAGTTTCTAGTGTTCGTCCTTTTTATTAGATTTTCTTTGAATGAGATAGGCTTGTACTTGTCTTCTCGAAACTAACGTCAATATTTAAGTTGATTTGGAGTTGTATCGTACGGATAAGGAATCATATACTTAATGTTGCTCTACATTTTCTAGTCTAGCATTCTTACAGGTAAACTTAGTCAAGGTGTAACTATCTGTTACCAAAGAAAATACACCTATGCAGTGGAATTCCCATATTTCTGTTATGTACCGTATGATTAATAGTGTCATTTTTTGCATATGAAACTTTTCTCTTAGAGTTTTCCTGAGAGAGGAGTGTCTGTGGTTCCCCACGTTCCTTCATATTGCAACCACTGCTGAGTGTAGCATGGGAATTAGATTTTGTCTCCATCTCTTTGCAAGATAAGCATAACAGTCAAGTAGCCATATCCCTGTAAACTACACATTGAACTCGACACACATATCGACTAGTGTTTTCAATACAGATAGACAGATCAATGTGGATTTTGAGATCACATGATGAAAATTAAGGCAGCAAGTCGGGTTATGAAAAATCATGGTTTTATTATGCGGTGGTCGAAACTCGATTTAATGCACAAATATATAATTAATAGTGATTGATATATTATACCGGATATATATATAAAAATGCGCCATATATAAATGCTTTTATATATATATATATACATATATAGTTATATATATATATATATACATATATATATATATATATATATATATATATATATATATATATATATATATATATATATATATATATATACACACACATATATATATATATTAATATATTATATATAATATATATATATATACATATATCTATATAATACATAAATATTATATATATATATATAATATATATATATATATATATATAAATATACACATATATCTATATCTATATATATATATATATATATATATATATATATATATATATATATATATATATATATATATATATATTATACATGAAAATAGAAAGAGAGATGTAAGAGATTTCGACTTTATTTAAACCATATGATAGACTTTTAATTGCGCAGTAATATCATAAATAAATACTATAAAGCCTAACATAACACTGAGTTGGGTATAGTATCATAAATAAATGTCGAGGTAGCAAGAAGACTCATATTGGCTATAAAAGCACAATATACTCTCAATAACATTTCGCCATGGACACGCGTTCACTTACAAGCAGATTGCACTCTGTTCACTGTCAAGCATACAGCACAAACACTTATCATAACATTAGCAGACGTGATAAATAACGTAACTACAAGCAGACGTATTCACAAACACGCGTTCACTACAAGCCACAAACACGCGTTCACTCAATATCAGACGTGCACAAACAGGTCGTTCACTACAAGCAGACGTGCACAAACACGCGTTCACTACAAGCAGACGTGCACAAACACTTTTCATACAAGCAGACGGTTATGCACAATTTTTCGTTCACTACAAGCAGACTTGCACAAACACGCATTTATACAAACATTAATTTTGTCTAGCGTTCACTTTCAGCCAGACGTGCACAAACATGTATTCACTAACCCCTTGCAAAACACAATATTCTTCAATCTAAAAGGAAATTGGGAGAACCAGGGGTTTGACAATCAGATACTGCAACAGATAAGAATAGACGTGACAAAGATTTTAGACGTGCCAAAACAATTCATGGGATAATTTACAATTTTATTTCTATGTTTCCTATGATTTTTTTTTTCTTTTTTTTTTTTTTTTGCAGTCACCCATTGGTTATTCAATATCTGGGAATATCAAATTTTATATCTTCATACTCATTACAGTTTATGTCGGTTATCTCATAACATAATATATTCATGACTTATTTTTTTAATGTTTTACATTATAAAACTTACTTTTCTCTTACAAAAATCAATGTAACTTTATCAAGTTATGGGTCTCAACAATTTTCATTTTATACCCAGACTAGTGGAAAATGGGTTTCACTTTAATAAAGTAAACACTGCCTTGTCTCTCTGGTTCTATTTTACCTAGATAATTCTCAGGTGAACAAACACATACATCACTTACCTTGTACACATTTATTAATGTCTCTAATTACTGGTGGTCAAAATGAAACGCTGTGTTTTTTAAAAACTTTTAAACAAACAGGTTTATTTCTATGTCTGAGTTCACAATCTTCTCAAAACGATTTACTATTAATTAACAACAGTGTAAGATTTAAGTATTTCTTAATCAAGTTTAATTCACAAAACTTTAATTTATTAAGAAAGCAATTGGTTGGTAAGATTCAAACCATTAACTATCACTCAAGTTTTAAGCATATACCTTATTAATTAAACACAAACATTCACCAAAATATTACTGACTGAATCCACATAAACATTCTCTAAAATCTCAATAATAAGTAGGCACTAACAAAATGTTAAGAAATCACCAGAACAAAACTTTTTAACACAGTAATTATAAAATTATAGTGATATGATAACACAGACATATAAGAATGAAATATGCAAAAATGGAAATATACCATGAGATTAACCAAACAATATGCTTTAAAGATTATATCAATCTTTCAAAAGATCACTTCTCTTTAAAAAAAAAAAAAGTTAAACTCATGTCTTTCTAAGGTTTCCATAGACAACACTGCCAAGTCACAAAGAAATACAAATGATATATAATTGCAGCAAGAAAAATGGGAGATATGTTCATCTCTTTTCAAAATAATAATTCTCTTTCACCTAGAACCATCACTTTAATTCTTAACATAGCCAAAAACCAGTAAACTTGACTTTACCTTTTGTAATTATTACACCATTTTGTTTTTCCACAATGCTTGCACAAAACAATATTCCAGATCACCTTTTACAAAATTGAATACACTTCTGGGGTGAGTTTTAACAAAACTTTACAAACAGTAAACCATCATTTTTTTATATATATGAATGGGATTATTGAGAGAGATTGAGAGAGAGAGAGAGAGAGAGAGAGAGAGAAGAGAGAGAGAGAAGAGGACCTATTTCCAGCAATCTACTGTATTTTACAACTAAACTCATTGTTCTCATACAGCACCCCTCTTATAACTCAAAGCCCTCCCAGAATCAAGAACATAAAGTATACATACATTCTTTTATGGCTTACTCTACAGGAATCTCGTTCCTAAGGCTCTCTACATAGCTAAAGCCTGAATTTTCTTATCTATGACTGATGGACATTTCCTGGGAGACTTCAAACCATGAACAAACAAAACGAAAAAGTGCTTTTAGGACCAAAACTGGCTGGCTGTCAACATGTCATCTTCAACTTCTCTCTGTTCCTCATTCCATTACTCAAGTTTACAAAAAGAATAATAATAGACACAGCTAATGAACCACAAACTTAGGCAATAACATTCAAATGTATAACAAGGCAATTTGCTGATTGGCTGTCAGCTCATCTGATAAGATAAGAATCCTCTTTTGCCTTCCTCACACACTTGGACCTCTGTCAAACATTACAAATCATAAGTGATTGATGAATCTCAACCTTTCTCTCTAAGAAAAACGTTCACAAAACTAAAAATACGCTAGAATTCATTGGAACAACACTCAGTAACGTATTAATGAATATTGTGTAAACAAAAAAAAAATCAAAAATTTTAAGATTACAAGACACAATTTATCTGTAAGAAAAGACATTTTAAAATTAATCATTACAACAAATGAGAACATTAAGCAAAACATAAAAATTTTACAGATATACATATAAAATTTGTAAAATGAAAATGGTTATATATAATATCAGTGTAAAATATAACCAAATTTTTACTATGTTATAACGACCCCACCACTTTTATAATAGGTATATATAATAATATATATATATATGAATATATCTATATATATATATATATATATATGATAGATGTCTTGTGTTTGTGTGTGTATACGTTTATTTTGCAGCATGTCGTCGTTTCCCATTTCTTTTATATACGTAGATGGAACACACTGTGTATTAGCTGTTTTATACACCTCCATATAAGTCTCACTGTAGCATCACGTCCAAACCCCTTCTGGCACTGCCATTTTCCCTTCCCATCACGTTATTGTTGTTAACTCCTTTGGATATATATCTGTCTTCCAAAACCCCTTTTGCAAAGTCTCTCTAATCACTTTAACTTAAAAGAAAAATAGGATTACGAGTATTTTTGGCAAGTGAAAAAATGTACACAGCCACCTCAGTCATCTGACTGGTTAGTGTACCCAAATGCATATTCACTTTTATTTTTTAGTTTTCTGTTACTAATTTTTACAAAATATATTCTGGGATATTTATTCAAGACAGGTCCTTGTATTGAATGGTTTCTTAAAATGCATTCATAAGTTAAATAAGTCTCCTATAATTTCACTAATCTCATTATTTAGTTGGCAAATATGATTATTTCACAGATTAAACACATCACCATTTACAGTCAAATTAAAGACGGGGAATCAATATATTTTGCTTATTGAGTATAATAAAACAACAGCTTATTAGTGCTAGAAAACAGGACCACAAAAGATTACCAGGTCTAATTGAAAGTTTATTTCCTAATTTTTAAATACAAACTTACAACGAGGCCATTTTTCAAGGTTTTTTCCTCAAAGCAAATATTTTAACCTTCCCCTAGTCATGAAATCAAAAGCAATGTTTTTATTCAGAAAATGGTCCCTTTCCCAAGTTAAGAACTCTCCTTATCTCACACCGTGAAAATATTAAGCTACAAATAACAGGTAATGGGAAAACTGACTTTTGAGTTCAATTAGCATAAGTCTGATTTTTATATATAACGGAATAAACCAAATGGCAGATAGGTTTATTTTTGGGGATGCAATTGCTGTAAGATTGTCATAATCTGTTTCATGACCTTAGGCACAACAGATTTCAATAAAGTTTCAATATATATTTTATATATATATGACAAAATTCCTTATAAATTCATATATTCAAAGTCTTAGTTTGTCTTATAATGCATTTTTTATTTTCTCAAAAAAAGTCCCAATCTAAATTCAGAAATACGCCTGATAGCTGTTTTATAGAGTACTTATAGGGGACAATTTTTGGTTGCAACATTCTCTAAATATGAAAACTGGCTCTCTTAGCCAACTGAATCTTTCTTTTTTTCATTAAAAAGATCCACAAATCTTTCCTTTCAGTAATGTTTATGAGAAGTATAAACAATACCCTGTGACTCGGAGTAATATGAATAATGTGCCACAATTAGGTGACATTGATACCTAACAACAAGGACAGCATTTTACCTTGACTTGGGAATTTCTTTGTAAAGTGTGCCAATCCTCTGAATGTGGCAGACCAAGCCTTTTTATTCTTCTCTGTGGCATTACAACTATGGTCTGACAGTATATAGCATATACAATTAACATATAAAATCATGATTGTCAAGTCCGTAACTAGTCATTAAAAACTAACGTTTCCAGACCCATTTATATGAGACACCAACCGTTTTTGTTGCAAAATAATTATTATTCACATTTTAGGGTTTATTTGTTTTCAGTTTATTTCCATAGTGACACAGAAAGTTTTAGCATCTACAAAAATCAATTTTTATGCAGGGACTTTTGCACTACAAAAAATGGACACTTTCCTCTAAAGGCAGCCAACATTTCAAAATGTTTCAACATCTGAGATCAGATATAATTGGATTATAAATTGTTTATAAAAGTAGTCATACATAAAAAGAACATTTTTTTGACTTTTTTATGTCATTTAAAACCAAGTTTCTCAACTTTGCTTTTCAGGAACAGACAGTTTCTGATAAATAAGTCTTGACTATCGTCCTAAGTTTACCCTGAGTGCTCTGAAATCTTCCTCATGATATATCTCCCCGCACAGGTTGTCGAATAATGGCAGCTAATAGCAGAAACAACAGGATGGCACGATGAATGAAAGTCCTAAGATACACCCACAAAAATAACACCAAGTCTTAGTAATAACTGAGTGTTACAGAACGATGGATTGACCTAAGAAACAAATGGATGGTTAATTTCAGATCTCACAATCCACAAGCTGCGCCGTTTGGCCCATCACAATGGGTACGGTGAAACAGCCATTACAAATGGACTGTTTTCACGCCGAAAGATGACCTTTCGATGGTTTCACCTCCAGCTGTCACCATAAATGTCACAAACTGTCCACTTGTCCGTGCCATTCTATAGGTCTGTTATTCTGTTCAATTTTCCAACCATTTTCAACAAGGTATTCACAAGAAAAACAAGGTACTTTTATTCAGTTGATCCTGAAAGAGAAACCGTTGTGCAAACCCAAAAGTTTCTTTCCCCATCATTTATCTTTTTGTATGTTGGAAAAATGGTTTCTTTCATTTACACTACAAGGGAGGCATACTAGATGTCCCTTTCTCTCTCTCTCAGTTTTGTAGTGTTTCATTTTCTCTCTCAATCATCTCTCACTTCTAAATGTATCTCCATATATATATATATATATATGTTTTATATATTATATATATATATATGATCACTTCTTCGTTACCATGTATATAAAGATATTGTGTTACCCTTATCTGCCAATAAATATCTATTTATGTATCCTATCTTCTATGTTTCTAAAATTTCTCCATAACGCATGATATTACCGTTTTCAGCTGCCAAGATGATCTAAATATCCTGTGTATCCCTTCAATGACCCTGGAATCTTGCAAGTGTATCCATCCGGTAAGCATGTATTTTGTGTATCCTGCACAATTTACCCATTCCAACAATGTCCTCATTCTACAAAAACTAATAATATGACTGTTTATGTCCCCGTCCCACATGTTTTTGTATTAAATTCCCAAAAACACGAAAATATTTGTCTATCAAATTTTGCCCAATAGTGTCCCTAACAAATCATACCTCTTGTATCAAAAGTTTCTCAATCATTGATGTTCTGTTGAAAATCAAGGGCTGGGACGCACCTTCTCATTTTAAATCTGTTCAATAAATTTCTTTTTTGAAAGGTTAACAATTCCAAATTAACAATGCTACTGTGGTTGGGACAGGAATGCCAATGTACTTCTTCAAAATCCTTTGCCCAGTTTCACTGTCTCAAATATGCCTTAAAACCTTTTAATGCATGACCTAATGCAATAAATTTCATTCTTTGTTTTTTTTTAAACCAACTATTCATTTCTGTAAACTGAGGATATGATTCTCTCAATATTCCATCATCAGGAATTATATCACTTGTAACTTTTATTTAGTTCATATGGACTGTCTTTTCTTTCAACAGTTAACAAATTCAAATTTTAAAGACAGATAAAGCACCTTGTTTTTTAAATATGGGATATTAAGCTAAAAACATGAATCGACTATAAACATTTAATTTTACTTATTTAAAATAACTGAAATGTTATTTACATTTCCATTTTTGGAAGAAATAATTTTTGCAATTTATAATATAAACAGGCTAAATGAGTAACCACTTTAAATTTGATATCATTTAAAGGATTTCGTCTTTATTTCACCTTATGACCCTTGTTATGGATAGCAATAAAGGAAGAATAAGAATCCGGGTCATCTGGGAACTCAGCTTAATATATCAGCAATTGACCATTATCAATTTTTGTGTCTCGGGATGTAAAGAATGATAAAATGAGGTATGAATGCTCAATCGATCGAAGCAAAGGAATGTTGCAATCTGTGATTTATCTGTACTTTCATGGATCAGTTGAAGAGGTGCTCGTGTCAACTTTGTGTGCTGGTAAACAAACGTGCTGTTCACGTTGATATACTTTGAGGAATGAAAAGTTATTCTCAAGTTTTATGGAAAATGTTTTGAGTTATAGCTGGAATTAAATTTAATCCAAGTCAAATGAAAACATTTTGCAGGTTAGGAGAAATGGTATGACAGGGAGATCATTAACAATCTCACATGAAAAACATGCCTATGTTTTCATTGCAAGCATAAGACGAAATCTGAGAGGATATAAATTCTTGACGTACATATATAAACAGGATTCCATTGTAAAAAATTGTGCTGGTTCTGTTGCAACTATACACCAACCAGCAATATTCCGATCTAAACGACTTGATTTTTTTTTTCGCCTCTTAAATTCCTGTTGTAATGTCAGACCAGCAAAGGGTTTTTTTAAAGTTAAAAATGCAAATTTTTGTAATATAACAAGGATATAATGTCTATATAAATATAATTGGTAAAGTTAATATCATTATTATACATATTGATAAACATATAATAAACCATGTTTGTGTTTATACTATATTTTCTTATAAAATACCAAGATGTTATATGATATATTTAATAATGATATCAGAGACACTATATGATATCACAAAAAATAGGTTTAATTATAGTTGACAAATTATATAAAACACTACTCAGTAATTTATTCAATAGAGATACAATGGATTAATATATTTATTTATCCCTTTAAACAATCAAAATAATGGAAACGTGATGTGAAGGGTCTCTAAAATCACTCATTTGAAACTTTATATATTGAGCCCATTAGGAGTCATATTGCGGACGCATTAAGAATATTAATTATAGCAAATTTTATTAATACATATGGCATATAAATTTTTATTTAATATTATCTTTTTATAAATTTCCTGAATTAATCCGAAAATAATGAAGGATCAATATTCTTCATCAGGCATGGTGAAAATAATGGGTCCATTTCAACTTTTAGTTAACCTAGTTGTTTGAAAAGAGTGAAACACTAGTCTATTATGGGTTTGCACATTGAACTTTAACCCTTTGATTACGGCCGAGATGAGACCTCACACTTACCACAATCCGGAGGGTTTTCAGACGGTAGTCACCCGTAGCATGCTACCAGACGCACGAAATCGTAAACAATCATTGTAATAGCGTTTGTATTTGTTGTTTTGCTGCAAATTAACCTGTTTTATTTATATGATAATATTGTGATAGTAGCGATCCGTGATATAGATATTATGCAATTAATGTAACAACACAAATAAATAAACATAGGATAAGTACTATATATCGGGGTTTAGTGTTGCCAGAGGTATAAGCACTGCACTGATTGAGGATGACAGTCTTCTTTTTTTTTTTGTCATTTTCTCTAATTCTGTTTGAATCCGTAAAGGACAGCTACATCACAGTTGTGTATTATAGTTAAAAATTATTTGTATATTCGTCAGAAAACTAATCATAAAGAATGTTCATCATTTTATGGTTCCGCTTACTATTCCACTAGCTGGGCAAAAAAAAAAAAAAAAAATCCCTTGAGAAGAGAGAGAGAGAGAGAGAGAGAGAGAGAGAGAAAGAGAGAGAGAGATGGATAGATCCGTGATTTAGAATAAAAATTTTTACCTATGATTTATTCCTTCTAATTGTACATCAATAACATTGGAGAGTAAGTAGACACAATCACAATATTGGTTGCAATATTAACCACATTTCTGGGTAATATTTTTATCAATGATCAAGCACCCAGCTGACAAGGGATACGCAATCTAGAAATTCAGATGAATTCTGCAGTGTTTGAAAAATGGTTTAAAACCCAGCTTCTTCCCAATATAGGGCCATCTGCCATCATAGTGTTGGATAACGCTTCTTATCATTCAGTTCGAATTAATAAACCTCCGACAATGTCTGCCAAAAAGGATGAAGTTAAAGACTGGCTAATAAAAATTAGTAAAGTTGCAAAGACATTCATGTAAAGAAAATGATTACGTGATTGACAGACTGGCAAGAGATCATGGACATAGTGGTTAGGCTGCCTCCATATCACTGCCAGTATAATGCAACAGAACTGATATGGGCGCAGGTGAAATCATACGTGGCAAAGAAGAATCATTTTAAAAAATCAGACCTGCTTCCTTTGGTCAAAGAAGCAATTGAATCCATATCTTCTGACAACTGGGCTAATGATGTGAGACATGCCGAAGATATAAAAAGAGATGACGCTTCAAGAGATGTTTGCATTGATAAATATATAGATTCTTTTGTTATCGATGTAGCATCCTCTGACGAGGATTCTTCATAAGTAATGTCTCCTCATACTTCGATTGTAAATAAATTTATTGCTTTCCCTTGTTGTGTGATATCCTGTTGAACACTGAAATTGAAATAAATTGAAATATAGATCTGTTTTTCGACAGAAAGTGGCAGAAATATCTTTAAAAATCTACATATAACAGAAATGCCACAGCAGTGATGAGTATCATATGACAGTGCTTTAAAAGCACAGGTAAATCTAATACTATATAAATGTGTAATATATATATATATATATATATATATATATATATATATATATATATATATATATATATATATATATATATAGTTTTTTGATAGCTTTTGAGCTTTTGAATTGCTTTCTTTCGTGCATGCCGTAATCCGTCTTTACCTCCTTGCTGTATCAAGGTTGAATTTTCACTGTACAGCTATAAAATAGCTCATAATAAACATTCTTTAAATATTGTTACATATATATATATATATATATATATATATATATATATATATATATATATATATATATATATATATATATATATATATATATATACAATATTTAAAGAATAATATTATGAGCTATTTTATAGTGCACAGTGAAAATTCAACCTTGATACAGCAAGGAGGTAAAGACGGATCAGGCATACACGAAAGAAAACAATTCAAAAGCTCCAAACTATATCACAATTATATGACTTCGATAACAGCAAAGGAACAGTAATAAAAAACTATAGTAGATGACGTAACTCAAGAACATTGCTCAGTACAGCATCCAAATAAACAAAACTGAAAATGAAAGCACATCTAGGTTTCCAAATTTCTTGCATCTATCATTTTCATATATTGAATTTTTTTTTTTATCTAAAATTTAAGTGGGACAACAAAACTTCATTCAGAACTTTCTATTATAGTACACGTGCTTGATAACAGGCGCAAACAATGAGAGCTTGAAGTCAGAAGGTTAATGGTCAGTTTAAGAGGGCAAAGTCTCTTCCTAAAACGGTCGTACTATAGTAACCCTCCCCCGCCTTTCTTGTTTACTTGCTAACCTTGTTTACTCTTATTCAGTTTTCATCCTCTGGACTTTACTACTGAAGGTAATCTATTTCTTGTTTTGTCATTGTCATTTTTCAATCTTTAAAGCATTTTAATTTTGTAAGCTCTGTTGTCAGTTTTAATTAGTGTTTTGTATCTTTTTAGCCAGAAAAGATGGGATATGGGTGATCCTGAAGCGCACCTATTAATAAATATATCAATGATGAGCTGACTGTTCTTCCTATCCGTACTCCCTACTATATATATGCATATATGTATGTATATATATATATATATATATATATATATATATATATATATATATATATATATATATATATATATATATATGTATATATATATATATATATATATATATATATATATATATATATATATATATATATATATATATATATATATATATATATTTATATCTATATATATATATCTGTGTCTAACTATCTGCATTATCTCTGTG
>NC_089787.1:1409756-1412256 GCF_040412425.1 Macrobrachium rosenbergii | reverse complement strand
GAGAAATGCCATTCGCGCATGCGCCGAGCTTCAAAGTGTCCAAGAACAATCTCCGAGATGCTTCAAATCGTCTGAAGCCTTCGGAGACAGAAAGTGTCAGTTTTGAAAAGTAGGGTAAGAGAAAGCAAAGAGTATTGGTGAGGGAAGGGTCCGACCCAGAGGCCCTTCCTTCCTCCAAGGAAGCAGCCTATGGGTCTGACCCTTCCCATGGAAAGGGCCCAAGCCCTTAAGGATTGGCCCCAAAAGCCTACAAGGCTTGCCAGTCTTTTGAGGGCAGCCTTGAAGGGAAGGGTCCGACCCAGAGGCTGCTTCCTCGGAGGAAGGCAGGTATCCTGTCAGGCTGGGGAAGCAGGCCTGGAGAGGGCCCAAGAACTTCAAGGATGAGGCCCAAAGTCCTCCTAGGCTGGCCAGTCTCTTGAGGGCAGCCTTGAAGGGAAGGGTCTGACCCAGAGGCTGCTTCCTCGGAGGAAGGCAGGTATCCTGCCAGGCTGGGGAAGCAGGCCTGGAGAGGGCCCAAGAACTTCAAGGATGAGGCCCAAAGTCCTCCAAGGATGGCCAGTCTCTTGAGGGCAGCCTTGAAGGGAAGGGTCCGACCCAGAGGCTGCTTCCTCGGAAGAAGGCAGGTATCCTGCCAGGCTGGGAAGCAGGCCTGGAGAGGGCCCAAGAACTTCAAGGATGAGGCCCAAAGTCCTCCAAGGATGGCCAGTCTCTTGAGGGCAGCCTTGAAGGGAAGGGTCTGACCCAGAGGCTGCTTCCTCGGAGGAAGGCAGGTATCCTGCCAGGCTGGGGAAGCAGGCCTGGAGAGGGCCCAAGAACTTCAGGATGAGACCCAAAGTCCTCCAAGGATGGCCAGTCTCTTGAGGGCAGCCTTGAAGGAAGGGTCCGACCCAGAGGCTGCTTCCTCGGAGGAAGGCAGGTATCCTGCCAGGCTGGGGAAGCAGGCCTGAGAGGGCCCAAGAACTTCAAGGATGAGGACCAAAGTCCTCCAGGATGGCCAGTCTCTTAAGGGCAGCCTTGAAGGGAAGGGTCTGACCCAGAGGCTGCTTCCTTGGAGGAAGGCAGGTATCCTGCCAGGCTGGGGAAGCGGGCCTGGAGAGGGCCCAAGAACTTCAAGGATGAGACCCAAAGTCCTCCAAGGATGGCCAGTCTCTTGAGGGCAGCCTTGAAGGAAGGGTCCGACCCAGAGGCTGCTTCCTCGGAGGAAGGCAGGTATCCTGCCAGGCTGGGGAAGCAGGCCTGGAGAGGGCCCAAGAACTTCAGGATGAGGCCCAAAGTCCTCCTAGGCTGGCCAGTCTCTTGAGGGCAGCCTTGAAGGGAAGGGTCTGACCCAGAGGTTGCTTCCTCGGAGGAAGGCAGGTATCCTGCCAGGCTGGGGAAGCGGGCCTGGAGGGACCAAGAACTTCAAGGATGAGACCCAAAGTCCTCCAAGGCTGGCCAGTCTCTTGAGGGCAGCCTTGAAGGGATGGGTGGGCAGCCTTGAAGGGATGGGTCCGACCCAGAGGCTGCTTCCTCGGAGGAAGGCAGGTATCCTGCCAGGCTGGGGAAGCAGGCCTGGAGAGGGCCCAAGAACTTCAAGGATGAGGCCCAAAGTCCTCCAAGGATGGCCAGTCTCTTAAGGGCAGCCTTGAAGGGAAGGGTCTGACCCAGAGGCTGCTTCCTCGGAGGAAGGCAGGTATCCTGCCAGGCTGGGGAAGCAGGCCTGGAGAGGGCCCAAGAACTTCAAGGATGAGACCCAAAGTCCTCCAAGACTGGCCAGTCTCTTGAGGGCAGCCTTGAAGGGAAGGGTCCGACCAGAGGCTGCTTCCTCGGAGGAAGGCAGGTATCCTGCCAGGCTGGGAAGCAGGCCTGGAGAGGGCCCAAGAACTTCAAGGATGAGGCCCAAAGGCCTCCAAGACTGGCCAGTCTCTTAACCCTATCTGGTGCAAGTTGGGTCTGGGCAGACCCACCCTACGGATTTTTTCATTTTTAGATAATTTTATTTAATAATCGTTTTTAGTTGATTCTATGATTACCAAAATATGGGAAATTATTAATTATTTTAATTTTCATTAGCCCTTTGATTACGGCCGAGATGAGACCTCACACTTACCACAATCCGGAGGGTTTTCAGACGGTAGTCACCCGTAGCATGCTACCAGACGCACGAAATCGTAAACAATCATTGTAATAGCGTTTTGTATTTGTTGTTTTGCTGCAAATTAACCTGTTTTATTTATATGATAATATTGTGATAGTAGCGATCCGTGATATAGATATTATGCAATTAATGTAACAACACAAATAAATAAGCTGCCAGTAATAAAGGAATATTCCAAAATCGGCAATTATTCCAACGGTCACGCCAACCAAATTCGACAAAGTGGAAGGTACAGCGAGCTGAAAACAAAGCAGGTCATTTCTGTCAAAGCACACGTGCATCTCAATATCACCTACATACATACATACAGTATATGTACAAACACACACACATCTATATATATATATATATATATATATATAT
>NC_089787.1:1404756-1407256 GCF_040412425.1 Macrobrachium rosenbergii | reverse complement strand
TCACTCGAATGAACACCATTTTCTTAGTATGCTTGAATTTCAAGTTAGTTACCCCTGTGGGGCTTGTTTCATATGGATAGGGTTCATCTTCTGAATAATAATAATAATAATAATAATAATAATAATAATAATAATAATAATAATAATAACAACAACATTGTCTATATTCATTAATCTCATGGTAACGGTTATTTTATTGTTATTATTATTCTCATATATCATAAATCATCAATACCATGATTATCAGATTTACATTACATCCGACTCATTTTATATTTTATGATATCCAGTCTTCAAAGGACAGAAAAGGAACATTAAACGCAAAATAGTAATTTCTCTCTCTCTCTCTCTCTCTCTCTCTCTCTCTCTCTCTCTCTCTCTCTCTCTCTCTCTCTCTCTCTCTCACACTAAAGACTAAAGCCATAATTTGATGAAGAAAATTATAATACGGATGAATTTCAACATTTATTTTACAAAAATCTTTTGCTGTAGATAAAAACAAAATCAGAAAATGTATAAACACATAAGACTCAATATGATTGGAAGAAGCTTTTTATGACATAAGTTTGAATGAAATCAAACAATGTGAATAACAAATGGTTATGAATCTGAATATTTAATAAGCTGAACATAATAATCTTGACAAAACTTTTACGACAGAATTCTAGTAATTCAGAAGTGTGTGGTATTCTCTGAAACAAGGAGCGACACATAGTCCTACATTGCAGTCTTTACACATGAAATATGTCTGCTGGCCTTTCTTGGGCCTACGGGATGTATGCGAGCACACACGACATCTTAGTCTAGGTCGCAGTTGTTTTTCTGTTGAGGGAACTGGATCAGGAAAGTGTCTTTCTGTTAGCCGCCTTGGCTGCGTTATTACGGTGCGGGTAATTATCTTGTTAGGTGCTGGAGGGTACCTTTCAATCAACTGCAGAACGACTGACTTAGAAAACTGTAAATATGACCCTTTCTTGCCAGTAACAAATCCATGCAAGTGATGACAGTTTACTAGTATCATATCAAGCAGACGGAAAAATAGTTTTATGTACCATCTCGTGGTTTTACGGATACACTTCACAGAACTAATAAGCATGTCGTTCTTGTCCACAATCCGCATTTTCTTATTATAGTCAACAACGCATGCAGGTTTTTGCACAAATTCCCTGGTCGACACCTTTTTCACAGTCTACCATTATATTTTCATGTACTGAAGAAAACATATACACTGTCCTGTTATCCTGCCATTTTAAACCTAATATTCCATTGCAGTTTTGAGACGAAATCTCAGATTTGTTCACATCAGGAAATTTAGGCATAAATTTCCTATTTTTCCGGACTGTTCCACATGCTCCTGTTTCGTTGTCGCCCAAATACTTGAGCAGTTTTGGGCTGCAATACCAATTATCGAAATACAGGATGTGATGTTTTCCGAGATGCTGAGGCCATAAATGTTTTACCACAGAACCAGATACCCTAGATCCTCATCTACCAATATCTCTGTATCTTTTCCAGTATAGATTATAAAATCGACAATATAATCCGTTTTGGCATCACAAAGTTCAAATATTTTCACTCCAAATCGACTTCTTTTATCTGGAATGTACTGCTTGAAACTTAGCCTTCCCTTCCATAACATTAAACTTTCATCTATGCATAAATCCTGGAAAGGTTGAAATTTTTCCCGGAATTTTCTACGCACACTGTCGAGCACAGGTTTAATTTTTTTTTAGTTTATTATCTGGGCTTGTTTCCTGTGAATTATCAACGAAATGTAGAACCCGTAGAATTTGAAGAAATCTGTCCCTTGCCATCAGCCTTCTCACTCCTTTTGTCTCGAATGTCTCAAGCGTAGTCCAGTAATCTACGATGCGATGTTTACTTATATGCGACATGATCATAATCACACAAAGGAACCGTATCATTTCGTCCACAGTAACCTGAGCAAATTTTCGCAAATACTTTGGCACTGCATCTCCTAGCGTATCAACAAGGAATCTCTGATAACGGTTTGTCTCTTCAGCAATCAGCCCCATAAATTCGTTGTCGAAAAATTCAAAAAAATAGTCTACTTCCTTTGAATTTTCATTCACATTACATTTCGACGTAATGCCACTGCCACTGCTGTCAAATATGAAATCTCTGGGCTGGAAATTGCTGGCAGCCACTCCCACTCATCACCTGGGTCACTTCGCTGTCTCCGCCTTCTTTTGACACCTTGGCTTTCATTTGTAGGTGGCAGATTTTCGTCATTTTCACTGTCGGTTGATATTTCATCACTGTCTCTTGTACCAGGACCCTAATTATCCATTTCATTTCCTTCTAAATCCGATTCATTTTCATATCCAGAAAATGAGTCGAGAAGGTCTATAAAATAGTTATCCTCGTCGAGCTCTTCTCTCGATCTGCCGGCAGTCAACTCGAGGATGTCGTACCCTTGACCCCTCCTCCTGTGACATCTTGATGAAGACTAATGAATTTTAGGGAAACACGTGAATTT
>NC_089787.1:1357256-1399756 GCF_040412425.1 Macrobrachium rosenbergii | reverse complement strand
TGGATGAGGGTGGCGAGAAGTTGAAAGGAGTTTTGTGTACGTGTTCGGTAAACGATGTAACGAGTTAGGGGAAACTTGGGTGGAGTTGCTAAACTGTAATGCTACAGTTCGTAATTACCAAAAGGGTACTTATGCCATCAACTTTGTTGACTGGGTCGATGAAGATAATTCAGTGAACATTGTCGGGGATTTTTGTTCTTTTTCAGAGGTAGATTTACAAGCTAGAAGGCAAGTGTTTAGAGGTGTAGAAGATGTTTTAGCCGAGTTTGCGGACATAGTCACACTGAAAGGGGATAAGTTAGGAGTAACAAATGTGTTAGAACACAAGATTCAGTTGGAAGACAAGACTAAGCATATTTTTGTTCCTTCATATAGGATTCCTTTTAAGATTAGGGAACAAGTAGAACAAGAAGTTAATAAGTGGGAAGAAGTCATTGTTAAGGCCTAGCTCATCAATTTTCAATTTTCCATTGCTTGCAGTTCCCAAGAAAGATGGCTCAGTCAGAGTTTGTGTAGACTTTAGGAAATTGAATGAGAAAACCATTCCTGATTGCTACCCTGTGGCATGTTTGCCAGTTTTATTTTGTGAGATTGTGGGCAAGCGTATTTATTCATCAATTGATCTAATGCAAGGGTACCTGCAGGTTCCACTAAGTGAGGAGAGTCAAAAGTACACAGCCTTCTCTTTGCCGAAGGGTCATTATGAGTTCACACGCATGCCATTTGGTTTGACAGGCAGTCTGATGACTTTTACTAGATTGATGAATACAGGTTTGCATGGCATGTTACGGAAAAAAGTCCATATCTACATGGATGATATCTTAGTTGCCACTGATTCAGTAGAGGAGCACCTAGAAGTTCTTAGGAAAGTTTTTAGAAGACTCAGGTTAACTGGTTTGAAGATAAAGTTAGCTAAGTGTAATTTTCTCAAGCAGCAGATAGTATATTTAGGGCATGTCATTTCTAAAGAGGGTGTCAGAGTAAATGATGATAAGGTTAAGGCAATTGTAGAGTTTGCTACACCCAAGACTAAGAAGCAGGTTCTGTATTTTTTAGGCATGGAGGGATTTTTCTGTAGATTTGTGAAGGGTTTCTCTGTTCTGGCGTCTCCTTTGACAGATACTCTGAGGGATGATGTGCAGTTTGTTTGGGGAGAGGGACAGCAAGTAGCATTTCAGACAATTAAAGATACTTTAACAAAGAAATCCCCCAGTGTTGAAGTTTCTGGATTTAGAGCGTCCATTCACGTTAGTAACAGATAACGGACGCGAATTTATAAATCGTACAATGCAATGTCTTGCGGACATAATGGGGATTAAAAAGGTTAATATTATTCCATATAGACCGAAAGCGAATGGCTTATGTGAACGAGCAAATAGGAAGGTTATTGAAACTCTTAGAATGACTGTGGGAGGTAATGACCCAAATTGGGACTGCTATCTTCCAGAGGTCCTGCATAGCATTAATGCTATGACCAGCAATACCATTGGAATGTCTCCCAATGAAGCACTGATTGGATACCCAGCGCTAAGTGATTTTGATCTATTGCCCATTCCAACAGGTGACATGATACTGTAAAGTCACTGATTTCAACTGCGAAAGAGAGATATGCACACCTTGCTGAAGAATCTTGAAACAAAAACGCAAGATATGGTAGATAAGAGCAGCGCAAAGCCGGAGAGAGTTAAGGTGGGTGTGGAAGACAGGGTGTATTTGAAAATAAATGTCAGGAATCAGGTGAACTATAAGTTTGGTCCTAAATTTGAAGGTCCGTTCCATGTTGAAAACACAGGTGTGTCTCGATTGACACATATATCTAAGATCAAAAATGTGGGTTAATGGGGTTGGTAAGGGTTAAATTCTGCATTGCTGGATGGTTATGATTATTCTTTTTTTTTCCCTTTTTCATTCCTTTTCTTTTTTTTTTCTCCTGGGGAAATTGTAAACAGTTGGAACTCACAATGGGGTTTAACTGAGGGTGGGGACATTAGTCTGTAGAGTTGTGTGAATTTTTAGTTGTCTGATTTTTTTTTCTTTTTTTCTCTTTGTTTGTTTGTTTTGTTTTTGTTTGTATGTGTCTCAGTGTTTATTTATTTTCGAAGGTTGGGTGACTTATGGTTATTGTTTTTTTTTTTTTTTTTTTCTGTGTAGATGCTGAAGTTTCACCTGCTTATGACTTTAGGGGTTGTAGCCTGGGTTCAGTCAGTAGTGGAGTTAGGTCCAGGTGTTATTATAGAAGACTATATATGATGTATGGTTGTCTTCTGACTCAGTATCCTTAAGTATAGAATTTGAAAATTTAGGCTCTGCAAGGTCTGAGCTTGAGACATCCCGGAATAAAGTACATACAATTAGGAAAATCCTGGATGATGTGCGAAACGAACGGAGTCTATCTGGTCCATTCTGAACTTGGGTATCGGAGCTCAACGTTATCGCGATTAGGGTTCAGGATAAAATTCAGAAAACCTTAACGTGGCTTCCACAATTGGACGTTTCAGCCTCAAAAACGTCACTGTCTAGGAGTAAGAGAGCGGCTCCACTGGCATTTGGAGTGGTAGTGATCATAGCAGCAATTGCTGGTGTATCAATTTCTAATCTAGCAAGAGTTGAACAGATACAGGCAGAGTTGGCTGACCATGGGAAAACCTTAGTGACTTTACGGGATAGTAATAAGAAGTTGAGGGAGGGATTTGATACTATACGGAAGTCGTTAAATGGGATGCTAGTCACAGTTGATAAGATGAGAGGAGATCTAGATATTACCATAGCACTGTCTTCAGATCAAATGACCTTGTTGAATAATGAGAAAGAAGCGGAGTCTCTGGCATCAGAAATTCAAACACAGATTCAGGCAATAGTTTCTGCTTCTAAGGGGGTTATTCATGCAGATATTCTTCCACTGGGGTCTTTGGAATTAACTTTAATGAATGCTGCATATCGTCATGGGTCCCAAATAATTTTTTCTGGGGAAAATTTGTATAGATATTATGGGATACTAAAAGTCAAAGTTTCCGATAGGGGGTTACTTGTAGAAATTCCAGTAAGTAATTTAAAGTTATTTCATAGCTTTATCCTGCGACCTTTTCCGATTACTTTTAATGGCTCCGTGGTAGTATGGGACAATGAAGAAACAATGTTCATTTTGGGGGACCAGTTGCAATCCTCCTCTGTTAGGTATAAATCAAGATGTGTATTGGTGCATGATAAATATGTTTGTGACAGTAGTAGTTTTACCCTTGTTAGCGTGGACTGGTTAGGATGTGAGAAGACGTTGATTCATAACCAGACTCCCACTGACTGTGACTTTCGACCGTTTCAACATGAGTACCAAGTGGCCTCTACGAAGACTCTCAACGAAGTGTTCTGCTGGAGCTGCGAAATCTCCACCCGGTGCCAAAATTCTTCAGACACGTTCCTTCTATGGGGATCAAGGCTGGTGGATGCAACATGTACACTTGTCACACCTACGTTCCAGGTCTTGGAAATCTTCATGCGTCATCTGTCCGGAGATCATAAGGTGGTCTCGCTGCCGCCTTTGAGATAGGTGGTGTCTACAATGCCACCATTATCACCGATGATAGAGAATGAACTATTTCCCATCCGGGACCGACACCTTCTTATAACCTTAGTAATGATAGTTGGAGCAACAGTCATTGCGTTCACTGTGAAGTGGATTGTGCAGCTCGCATGCAAAAAAAAGTTGTGTCTACGTCCGCACCTGTAAGCCAGCCTGCGGCGGTCCGGTTGGTACACGAGGCCGGAAACTAGACCGAACTATATCCGTGGTGCTGGGGACAGCACTTCCTTGCATTTTTTGGCCGAGTATTGAAACAAGGGCTACTTCTTTCCCTAGCAATTTTTTTTTCAGTCTGTGAGAAGAGGTGCTGGAATGAACATGATGCCAGCTCATCTGCCTAATACAAGCAAATAAATGCTCCAGACTATCCTGATTAAGCCTCTTTGTTAGGATATAATCGACTTCTTTAAGACGAACTCAGCATTTCCATAGGCCTCAAAACAACAAGACAGAATTATCCCTTTTTGAAATTGATAAAGAAAATCTTTTCAAAGAAATCCATTAGACGTTTGAAACCTTTAAAAATCTCGGATATTGTTGACATGATATCAATCATTTTGTTCACAACACTTGCCTGATAGGCAAATTTCCCAAAAGCACAGAGTAGCTTTGTCGACTTTCATTGATGAGGCATTCATAATATCAAACCATTCATCCACTAACGAATGAACTGAGATGTTGAAACCATTCATTATTCCTGTGTTTTCACCTAGAAATTTGAGGGCATTGCAACTGTTAATCAAAACTGCGGCATATTTAACACGCTGCCGTTCTGACCCTGAACGTTTACGTGAATTTGACTTATTTTGTAAGCCAGTCCATATTCTGGACATTCCATCACCATTTCTCTTAACGGATGATTTAAAATTCTATCCCGTTTGACAACATGAATTATAGAATCTCTAAGTTTTATTTTCCTGATTAATTTGAGTAAATGAGGAGCATCTGCTAAAGAAAAATTTTTGTCTGTCTGTATATGGATTCTGGATGGACGTTTTCTAATGGGAGTCAATTTCAAATTTTTCCACAACCTCAGATGCATTTAAATCATGTAGTAGTTGCCACCACTGGATAACCTCATAATACTTCCTTTATCAAATCAATTATTTTTTCATGCATTTTGACTCAGGTCAAAATCAAAGTGTATGGGCTGTTTCCATTTACCTATTAGGAATCTTTTTATTTTGGTAGTAATTTGCACTCTCATGTGTGGCTTATATAATCTATCAGTGCTCTTGTTATGCCAGTTCAATATGTTGCTCATCTTCAAATGACAGTGAATTAATTCACTTTCTGGGTAAAGTTTGTTGAATTGG
This sequence comes from Macrobrachium rosenbergii, assembly GCF_040412425.1. Classification (NCBI taxonomy): domain Eukaryota; kingdom Metazoa; phylum Arthropoda; class Malacostraca; order Decapoda; family Palaemonidae; genus Macrobrachium; species Macrobrachium rosenbergii. Next base: position 1,394,863 of record NC_089787.1, on the reverse strand, counting down.
ACTTCATCAAAGCCAATACTGATGACAGGATTCCTGGTTCACATTGGAAGTTTTTGCTCGTTCATTTAGTAGAGTTTTGCTGGTAATGAATCCCTTGACTCGTCCCCAGCCATAATTGTAGCATTTTGGGCTTATGCTGACAATTAAGACGGAGAAGAAATATCACTGTTTTTCAATTTCTCACAATTTTTGTTTCATTCATCAAGATGGATATCTGACTCCTACTAAAAATCGGTTCCAATAGCTATAAAACTCCACTGTACATAATTTCATCATGATCTTTCTGTGCCTTTACTAGAATTTTTAAAAACGAAGATATTTAATTTCCTCTTTTAGTTTTGTTTGAATAAAAACGGAGGGTATTCATATCTAATTCAAATCACAGGAGCATGATGTCCTCTGGAATCTGAAATTCTCGCGTATTGACATTCGCTCTTGTGGCTCTACCACTAGTATCGCATTCTAATATATCATCACTACTACCAAAAGTAACTAGCATTTCAAGAGCAGTCCTTGTCATACCTCTCTTCTCTGATATCTCATTTCTTTCATCAGAAAAGTCTTTTTTTCATCTGGGTATATTGCTGAAAAACCGATAAATCAAATATAATAAATTCTTTAGCAAACTATTTTTCATCTAATATCTGTATTAAACTATGGGTCAACAATTACGTTTTTCACTGGATATATCGCGAATAATGATTTGAATTCAAGTTATTATTTATTCAATATTTTCAAAGCACAAAGTACAGAATGATTTGTAGTATAAAACTTACCTCCATAAAGGATGAAAGAAGGACAGCATCTTTCTTCAAAAGTCTCTTGCTTCTGGGACTTTCAGTTTGCAGCCCCGAGACCCCATAACCATCCATGAAGTCACTGTTTGTAAAATGAACAGAACAAATTATAGCATTTTCAAGACTCATTTTATCAGCTCGACGACATCCTTGTTTCCAGAGAACTCGAAAATTATCGTCTTTTGGAAAACTGAAATACTTGATGTTTGGTAACTTTTGTTTTCACTCTTGTATTAGAACATCAAAAACTGACCAGTTTCGGGCATTTGCTCTTCTGAATAATGAAAAACAAGGAGTATCGCAGGACAAATACAGGTGGATCTTGGAGACGTGGACTCAGTTTTATTGTTTACCGAAGAGTGTATGGATACGAGCTTTGACATGGTTTGACTGACGTCACTGACAGCGACCTTTCAAGATTTATTCTGCGCGGCGCATGACGTCATCCAGTCTTTAGATCAAAGGTATAAGTATTGTATTTATCAACCAAAAAATTTCAGCTCATTATCCATTTCTAATCAATATCTATTGTTTTGCATTGTTTAATTTTCTTTTAAAATTTCAGTATCGAGCTCAGGGAAGTTAAATTTTCATTAAATTGTTTTTATAAAACATTATATGCAATTTAACGTTGTTTCTTCATTCTTGAAACAATTCAAATCAAGATAATTTATTATCAAAAAGCAAATAGTTTATACAGTTTCTAAACAACTTCTCAGTTTATTTACAAAGTGTCTATGAGACAAGAGAGAGATATAAATAAAATATAATTTATAGTTTCATAAGTAAGTTCTCAGTTTAGGAAAAATTTTTCTTTTTGTTTAGAATCTTCAACAAATATTTCGGGATTCAGACTTGGACTTGAATTTTTTTTTTATTGAAATAAATTTTTTCTCCAAAAAAATGTACAAGCCGAGGAAAAATACAAATATTTTTGGGCCAAAAAATTATGACATCAAAGTTTTGGGAGAACAGTGCTCTCGTGAGTACCATAACGAGAAAAGTGTTTATTTATGCATGAACACGAGGACACATATTAAATTTGTAATTTTTTACTGCTAAAGGAGATTTTTTCATTTTTTACTTTTGGAAAATTCTGCATGGGTATAAAACCACCTTTTTCTTGTAACATTACAGATATTTGCCAGCATTGATCATTCAGAAAGACTAACGTTGACCTTTGTTTTTAAAGTCACTGATTTGAATGGATTTTTTAAATATAAACGGAATAAAAGTTTTACCCTGAAAGTTTTAAAATGTTTCAGAAGTGTAGTGACGCAACGTGTAATACAGTCAATTCAATGTCAGTTACTTCACGAAACCCATCGGCCTGAAAAATGTGTCGATTCTTGTTTAAATATCAATAATCTAAAATGAGGTTGCGTTTTTGTTGACAAAAAACATGCGGCAACGCATCGTGTTCTTAATATAAAATTGAACGTATTTTCAGATGAACTTTTATACCATTTAAATAAGGTAGTATAGTGATTTTCAAAATAACCTGATTTTCTAATTAAATATGATATAACCTGTTTTATTTTGCATAAACATAAAAAATAACATATTTTTTCAGTCTTTACTCTGGTGGGATGATCACTGTAAAATGATCTCTGATTTAATACAAGCAAACAAATCTTCAGTATTTTTTCTCAATAGACAGAATAATTCTGTTTATTAAAAAATATAATGACTTTTCATTTAACATTTCTGTTTCGAATAGGCCTATAAATCCAGCAGCAAGTCAGAATTATCCCTGACTTTGAAATTACAACTTTTAATTGTCTTTTTGGCAATCCATTGAAGACTCAATTGAAACTGGCAATCAGGAGCTCTTTCATAAAAAAAAAAATATCAATCATTTTGTTCACAGTACTTGACTTGCCTGACACTCCAAAGATGGCCAAAATTAGCCACAAAAGGAGAGCTTTTTCGAAAACTACGAACATTGATTGGATATTCATATTATCAAACCATTCATCCACTAAGAAAAACTCAGATGTTGCTTTCCATTCATTATTCCTGAAAAAGGGTTTTCAGAAAAGGTTGAAGAGAGCAAAACACCAGCTTTTAGCGGAGAAGAAGAGGATCAACAGGTGCCGTAACCTGATTCTGAACGTTTACGTTGATCAGGTCTTAGGTCGATACCAGGTCCATATTCATTTCTTTTTAATATCCGTTTTTCTCTTAACGGATGATCTAAAATTCTATCCCGTTTGACAACATGAACCCAGAATCCAGAAGGTTACTTATTAATTTGAGTAAATGAGGAGCATCTCAAAAGAAAAATCTTTGTCTGTCTGCACATGGATTCTGGACTAAACCTCCAGTCACATTAGGTCAATGAAAAAATTTTTTACGTTTAAAGAAGGGCCTAAATCACTTTCAGTCGATTTACCACAGACTGGAAATGTTAAAATTCTCCTTGACTTTATCAAATCAAAAAAAACCAGAAATCATATTTGACTCGTCAAAATAAAAGTGTATGGGCTGTTTCCATTTACAAAATTCAGAATCTCCAGTCAGCATTACCTCTTTGATATTTAACATGTGAAGACATTTGATATAATCTTAAAATATGATTTTCTTATTTTCCAGTCAGTTCACAATTTTTCTCATCAAATGAAAATACAGTTAATTCAAATTTCACTTAAAGTTTCAGCAAATTGGACTTCATTCAAAGCCTATTCTTAATGACAGTGATTCCTGGTTCACATTGGAAGTTTTTTGCTCGTTCAGACACAGTTTTGCAGGGTAACGAGAAAGGTGGGACGTCCCTGAGATAATTGTAACTTTTGGGCTTCGTTACAACAAGCCAACCGCCTCTTCCAAAGAAATATCACTGTTATTCCAGATTTCTCACAATAGTTTTTTTATTCATCAAGATAGATATGTTGACTCCTAAAAATCGGTTCCATTACCTCTAAAACTCTATTGTACATAATTTCATCATGATTTTTCTGTGCCTTTATATAGAATATTTTATAAACGAAGATATTTAATTTCCTCTTTTAGTTTTTTGTTTTCATCACGGAGGGTATTCATATCTAATTCACACTGAGCATGTATGGTTTCTGAATCTGAAATTTCCATTGGCATTGATGAAGGACTCTACCACTAGTATCGAAGTCTAATATATCATCACTACTACAAAAAGTAACTAGCATTTCTTTCACAGTCCTTTACATATCCCCACCCTCGGTTCTCTGCCCTCTCATTTCTTTCATCAGAAAGTCTTTCATCTCGGTATGTTCCTGATAAAAACCGATAAATCAAATATAATCTACATTCTTTAGCAAACTATTTTTCATCTACGTACTGTGTTTAAACTATGGGTCAACAATTATCACATATAACTACGAATAATGATTTGAATTCAAATTTCTTTTATTTATTCAATATTTTTATAGCACAAAGTACAGAATGATTTGTAATATAAAACTTTCTCCATAAAAAAAGAGAATTCAACAGCATCTTTCTTCAGAAGTCTCTTGCTTCTAGGACTTTCAGTTTGTAGCAAGCAAGACTTCATAACATCCATGAAGTCACTGTTTGTAAAATGAACAGAACAAATTATAGTATTTTCAAGATTCATTTTATCAGCTCGACGACATGCTTGTTTCAGAGAATCGAAAATTATCGTCTTTTGGAAAACTGAAATACTTTTATGTCCGAACCTTTTTGTTTTCATTCTTGTATTAGAACATCCAAAAACTGAACAGTTGTCGGGCATTTTCTTAGGAAAAGCAATGAATAATGAAAAGAAAACAGTATCGCAGGACAAATATTGTAGGTGGATCTTGGACACGTGGACCCGGTCCGTGAGTATTGTTTACCGAATTAGTGTATGGATACGAGCTTTGACATGGTTTGACTGACGTCACTGACCGCGACCTTTCAATTATATTCTGCGCGGCGGCCGACCTTGTAGTCATTAGATCTTAGGTATAAGTATTGTATTTACGAACCACAAAAATTTCAGGTTTTGCTGCATTAAATTATTACAGAAAAGTAAAGTTCTTCATATTTAAAGAAGACGGTATATCTATTATATTGCATTGTTTAATTTTTCTTTCAAATTTTTAGTATCGAGCTCAGACTGAAGTTAAATTTTCATTAAACATAATAAAACATTATATGTATTTCATAGTATTTCTTAATTCTTCTTACCAATTCAAATCAAGATAAACAAAGCAAAACAGCAAAAGAGTTTATAAGAGCTAGAAACTTGGAAAAAATATAAGATTTAAGAGATGAGAGAGAGAGAAGAGAGAGAGAGAGATTTAGAGAGAGAGAGAGAAAAGACCAGGCAAGGAAAAACTTTTCTTTTGTTTAAGAATCTTCAACAAACTCTAAAAAGATAAGACTTGGACTGAAGCGAGCAAAGTTGCAGAAAACCTTCTCCAAAAAACATTACAAGCCGAGGAGACAAAAGAATTCGTTTCAAGTGGGCCATTTGAGAAAATTAGAATAAAGTTTTGGGAGAACAGTGCTCTCGTGAGTACCACTTAACGAGAAAAGTGTTTATTTATGCATGAACACGAGGACACATATTGAAAATGTGTAATTTTTACTGAAAAGGACTTTTTTTTTTTTTACTTTTGTTTTCATTGGCGCATGGAGTATAAAACGTCGCTTTTTCTTGTAAAGAAAGATATTTGCTGGGCGTTGATGGTACAGAAAGACTAACGTTGATCACAAATAAAGTCACTGACTGAATGGATCATCTAAATAGAACGGAATGAAAAGTTTTACCCTGAAAGTTTTAAAATGTTTCGAAGTGTACTGACGCAACGTAGAAATACAGTCAATTCAATGTCACATACACGAAACCCCACGGCCTGAAAAATGTGTCGTGTGGTTTCGCATATCATTGATCTAAAATATTGGAGGTTGCGTTTTTCACGTTGCTCGAAAAAAAAACATGCGGCATACGCATCGTGTCATACTTAATATAAAATTGAACGTATTTTCATCTGGGATTTTATACCATTTAAATAAGGTATGTATAGTGTATGTAAAATAACCTGATTTTCTAATTAAATATGATATAACCTGTTTTATATTTGCATAAACATGAAAAAATAACATATCTTTGTGGAAAATCGACTTTACTCTGGTGTATCACTGTAAAATGATCTGTGATTTATTATTGTTAACAAATGTTCAGTATTTTTCTCAATAGACAGAATAATTCTGTTTATTAAAAAATATTCCCGGTGACTTTTCATTTATCATTTCTGTCTTCCTATAACTTCTAAATCCACACATGCTAAGTCTGTATCCTACCTGACTCTGTAGAAGTACAACTTTTAATTTATGTGTTTTAAATGCAAAGCTCAATTGGACTGGCAATCAGGAGCTTTTTCAAAAAAAAAAAAAAAAAAAAAAAAAAAAGAGGCGAGAAAGGAAAGAAGAAAGATGGATAGGAATTAGCCACAAAAGGAGAATTTTTTTATGAAAAACTATGAACACAGAAGTGCATAAGGAACTACAAAGCTTAGTAATTAAGAAAAAAAAGTAAAATATTGGAAACTGTGCCCTGAAAAGGGTAATCAGAAGAGGTTGAAGAGAGAGCAAAACACCAGCTTTTAGCGGAGAAGAAGAGGATCAACAGGTGAGGTAACCATTCTGTCTCGGTTGATCAGGTCTAGAGGTCGATACCAGGACCCTTATTCATTTCTTTTAATATCCGTTTTGGGTCGCTTTCTTGCAAGGGCCCATGCTACTAGCATTATGAAACGACCTACCTTACCTACAAACTTATAACTGAAGAAAAATTGGAAGCAGCGTCAATTTAAGTATCTTATTTCAGTTTTGACTTTCACTCAAACTAAAACTCCAGTCACTTCGGTAAAGAAAAGAACTTATACGTGTAAAGAAGGAACAAAGTTACTTTCAGTCGATTTACCTGTCCAGAATGGAAATGTTAAAATTCTCCTTGACATTTAAAAAGAAAAAAAAAAAAAGCCAGAAATCGAAAGAGATAAAATCTGTACTTCAGCCATTAAACGTAACAAAATTCAGAATCTCCAGTCAGGTAAACTCTTTAGATATTTAACATGTAAGAGAAGACATTTGATATAATGGCCTTTTTAAAATATGATTTTCTTATTTTCACGTAGTTCATATTTTTTTTGCCAGAAATAAGAAAATAGTGAATTCAACTGGCACTGGAGTTACTTGCAAACAAACACAGTTACATTCGCTTAAGCCTTATTCTTAATCAAGTGCTCCGGCAGACTCGACAGAGGTAGGAGGTAACAAGACAAAGGTGGGAGGTAACAAGACAGAGGTGGGAGGTAACGAGCACTAGAACAACAACCGATTGAACCTGATCATTACAACAAGCCAACCGCCTCTTCCAAATACGCCAACGCCGTTATTCAACAGTTGCATACATACATGGTGTTTTTATGATAACAGTGGTATTGTTGTCCTTGCATATATATATATATATATATATATATATATATATATATATATATATATATATATATATATATATATATATATATATATATATATGTATATATATAAATGTGGACATCTGATAAGTGACAAGTGTATTTATGTAGAATATGCAGATTTAGAATAATGACGCTGGAGTTTCTGGAAATGGCGGTTGTCTTGTCTTGGAAGGGGCCAATCCGTTGTTCTTTTAAAGCTCGGTCCCTCCCACCCATGTCGAGTCTGGTGAGCGCATCCGTTGGAAAACGTGCTGGAGAATGGGTCTAAATCGAGCGTGAACATGTGTTCGGGCATGTTTTTAAGAGTATTCTATGCAAAGAAGCAAGTAAAGAATACGCCGAAGACATTTCTGAGCAATCGAGATTTCTGTACAGCGTGTAATGCTGTATGAAACTCTCAGCCGCGGCCAATGAAATTTTTCAGCCACAGCCAGGTGGTGGCCTGTGTTGTTGGCACCTATAGCGGTGCCAGACGCATGATCATGGCTACCTTTATCCTTAAATACAATAAAAACTACTGAGGCTAGAGGGCTGCAATTTGGTATGCTTGATGATTGGAAGGCGGATGATCAAAATACCAATTTGCAGCCCTCTAGCCTCAGAAATTTCTAAGATCCGAGGGCGGACGGACAGACAAAATGCCATCTCAATAATTTTCTTCCCCAGAAAACTAAAGTAGAGTGCACTCATCAAGAATAAGAGCATACCCTTAGGATGTATGGATGAATTACACTCTTTACTGCGGAGCAGTTTCAAATGAAAAACCCGTTCTAAAGACATCCTTTAATCTTGCAACATACTACTGTTTCGAGCGACACTGGGCTCCTCTTCTGATGAGCGTTCTTACGTTGAACTGAAGAGGAGTTTACGAGCATTGCGGCTCGATACTGTTGTGTTTTTTAAGATTACAGGATGTCTTCAGAACGGGTTTTTATTTGATGTTCTTAGAAGAAATTAATATCATATGGAAGAGAATGGAAGAGAGAAAGAACCTAAATTTAGAGTATGCAGAGCACCAACGATTTATCTGATTTTGGAAACCAAGAGGTGTTGATAAAAAAAAAAAACAATTGTTCATGTAAAACCAGATAAAATAAAAAGAAATCCTTCGTCTCTTTTAAATTTACGTTTTCTGATATAGAGACGATGCAGCTTTTTTCTTATCCTTCTTAAATCGATTCATCTGGAATTTTTATTTCAGTTGAAATTTAAATTCTGCACTCACCACCCAGGTCTCTTCAGCGTTGTCATATCTCATTTGTCATCATTATAGCCTGCTATGCATCTTTCTGTTGCCTTTCCTATTTATTGCTTTAGCATCTTACTAAAAGCATTTCGCTCTTTGAAATCAAGAGTATTTTCTATAGTTAGCAACAATTTTGTGTTTGATATCAACGCAGAATTTCATTTTATATTTTTTAGTTGTAAAGGTATTCTACTGTGCCATATAAAGTTCAGTGTTCACCTGCTTGATTATTTTTTCTATATTATTCTTTGTGTAAATTAGGTAACCTACGAGCTACAAGACCTCAGTTTGCCTATCAAAACCTAAAGTCACGATAAATCACGTATACTAATTTTATATGAAAGTATTAGTAATTAAAAAACAAAATCCATTAGCGTGACATAAAGCCATATTGTAATTAGTGAAAATCTTTGGAAATACCTCTCTAATAACCTTCGGTACTGTTTCAACGATGAGCTGCCTTTGGAAAGTCCAGATTTCAAAGTTATCTGGTCATCCAACGGAAAGCTTCTGGGAGAAAATTAATTTCACCTGAGGTAAACACGCTTTGAGCGATGGAGATGTGCATGAAGCTATTTTGTTAAAGGAATAATTTCAGATATATTTAAACACTCTCTCTCTCTCTCTCTCTCTCTCTCTCTCTCTTCTCTCAAGACTGCTTTTGAATTCCAAGAGGCAGATCTTATCAGACAGATCAAAACGTGAACATGAAACACCATTATCTCGAAGAAACAAGGGCTTATTAACATAAGCTTTAAATTCCTTGCAGTTAAGTGACCATTAATAAAAAAAAAAAAATAACTGGTTTATAATTTCGAATATACGGTTTCTCTTGCTCATTAACCTTAGGAGGTCCTGTGAGTCAGGCCCTTGTTACCATTTCAAGTAACGGGTCACTTCCCAGACATAATTAATGAGAATTTTTGACACAGGGCAATTTCGTAAAAGACTCTTATTACGCTTATACAAGGTCAATTGAATACAGTAAATATCACGCAAAACATAGAATTTTTTTATGAAAAAAAAAACATGTTTTTGATAAATTTACTATCATTTCAAGCAAGTAAAACTTCTTGTAAATATCTAGGCTGAGTATTTTGTTTTTCGTTTTTTATATTTGTGAGTGGAATAAGCTAAATTCATCTACACTAAATGGATTGATTTCGGCAGTCTCCGTCCTTTAAACATGACGTTTAAATATTATAAAAAAAGATCTTTATTCTGCTATATTCAGCAGCAAATTTTCTATAATCAATAACCATGAATGGTAGACAAGAAGGATTTAATCCTAACAAGTTTGTTTTCTATAAGGGCATAAGATAAGAAACTAAACGTTTATAAATGCCTTCAATTGGAAAAGGTTTTTTCTATGACATAAAGAGAAAATGGCACTCAGAATATTCGGCCATTTTAACCTGATGCCAACCTTGGCAATCAGAAAGAGCTCCTCGGAGGGAGAGGGAGCAGATGGCTGACCCAATTCATAAACTGGCACACTCAGGAAGCAACTGCAAATATCTAAGGTTAAGCAATTGTGGTCTCTCTAGCCTCTAAGTTATAGATAATAATAATAATAATAATAATAATAATAATAATAATAATAATAATAATAATAATAATAATAATAATAATCTTTATTTGGGCTTAGGGCCATATACCTGGGCTATACAAAGTGGAGGCACTACAATCACGGCCACCTAAAGAGAAGGCCTGTTCGATGACTCAAAAATGGTGACCTACGTCATCAGGATGGGGCTATTAATCACGGCCAGTCGGCCATCTCAAGCCTCAGTTTTCCACTGACCTCGGTTAAGGTCACTGCGCAAATTTTTTCCTTGAAAAGGACTTTAATATCGGGCATTATCAGCATTGCTTAATACGACAAAATGCCAAACAAGTGTTGTGTGCCTCGTTGTGGAGGCAATTACAATAAACACAGTAAGGTTTGTGTTTTTTCCTTTCCTAAGGACGAAACCCTTAGAAGGAAGTGGGTACTAGCGGTGAAGAGAGAAGAAGGATACACACCAACAAGTAACAGCAGGGTAAGTGAGAGTGATCATTTGTTTACATGCATAGATATACATATACTGTATATGTATGTGTAAATATATACAGTATATATATACAGTATATAGGCTATATATGTATATATATTTACATATATATGTATATATACATATACACAAGTCTCCTGGTTATAACTGAATGAGTAAAAAGTAGCTTTTAGTTTTCAAATGAGATATAGACGTGTAACATAAGGAACGTGTATTGAAATGGGGTTATTTGATTGCAGGTGTGCGAGATGCATTTTCGTCCCGAAGATATTAAATGGGAGGTTTCACATTTTGATGAAAAGGCTGCCAAAACCATAACTGCAAGACTTGCGAAACCTCGACTACGTTCTGATGCTGTTCCGTCACTATTGCCTAATTGTCCAGCTTACCTATCATCTGCCTCTAAAGTAAGAGAATCTCCAGAATGCAGGAGAGCAAGGCTGGAGGAAAAAGCTTTGCATACTGCAATGGTAGATAGCATTGCAACTCACGATGTATATAAAGAGAGTAAAATTTTTTGTAATCTGAAGGATTTAACTGATAGCAAATTGAACTTCATTGACACTTCTTATTGGTCTATCATAAGAAAAGAGAAATATTTGCTCATTTGTAGGATTTTGGAGCCCCCATTAAGTCATATGCCTGTCTCTGTACATATATGATGATTGTTCAATCCGTGTATTTGTTCACGATGCTGAAATTAAGAAACTGGGAAACTATAAAATTCCTTTTAGGGTCGGTGACATAAATGAGCTAGAAATGATATTGAATAACCTTAGAAATACGGATGTACAACAGTTTTCGAAAGAATCTAGCAGTACCATTCTTATTTTGCAACTAGTCTTTTGTTTGTTGACAGCCCTACTTGATGAAGATTCTAAATATTTCTCAGCGCTTAAGTTTATATGTGAACAGCTACGTCTGATGGCTCTTAAAAAACTAGAATATTCGTCAGAAATCACAATTTTTTTTATCTCTTTTGTGCAATTGCCCCCTCAAGGTTACAGCGGCAAACAGCGCATTCGTTTTCTTGGCAAATAGTATTAAGTCATCGTTCAAAGATGTTGTTCATATCATTCCCACGAAATGCATGAAAGCAGAGACGTTGCACTCCATAATTAAGAAGGTTATAATGGGATTAGAAAAGATTGGATTGACTATACTTTGCGTTATAACAGACAATAATGCCATCAATGGGAAAGCATTGTCATATTTTGCCAACCCTGCAAAGTTATCCATAGTATATGAACATCCTTTCCAAAAACCTGACCCCTCTTTTTTATGTTTGATTCAGTTCATTTGTTAAAATGCATCAGGAACAACGGGGTGGGCCAGAAAGATCAAGAAAAAACGATGTGATTTCCTAAATTTTCTTATAGTGCCAAGTACTTTGAAAACGAAGTTGAAATGAATTATGCTTCTCTAAATACTTTGCAAAAACTTCACTCATTGGAAAGAAAGTCTCTTTTAAGTCATTCATACAAGTTGACGCAAGAGGCATTATGGCCATCAAGTCTCGAAAGACAAAATGTGAATCTAGTATTAAAGGTTTTTAATGAGTATGTAATTGAAGCTCTGTTAACTTTTGGAATGAAAAATTCCCTGCCATTTTCATCTGAAGTAGCAGATTACATTAAGGTAATTCACATATGGTGGACCATAATGAATGTAAAATCCAAGTTTAAAGGGAAACGGCTTAACAACCAATATTCAACACCTCTAACCAATGATGCTGGAGATATAAAATATGAATTTCTCAATAGTTTTTATTTATGGTTACAAGTTTGGGCTGACAACAAGGGAATTAAAGGTAATTTAACACGAGAGACGTTTACAGCTTTGAAACATGCAACTCATGCAATTCTAGAACTTACAGATTACTGTATTTCTGAATTGAAAATGGATTACATTCTTACAGGTAAATTTCAAACAGATAATCTAGAAGAAAGGTTTAGTAAATACCGTCAGCTCTCAGGTGGAAATTATAATATATCAGTACGTCAAGTTTTGAATCCGAAAAAACTCAGAATGATGTCAATTCTTAAAAAATCTTTAGCTATAAATGGCAAGCATGTAAATTTAACAGAATTTGAGGAGATTAAGTGGGAGGAAATGAGTAACACTGAGCATGTTAATCTAGATGATTTTGATTTGAATATTGGCAAGAAAGATTTTGACGAATGTAAAGAAGTGATTCCAGTCATAGTGTATTTAGCTGGTTATTGTTGTTACTCTGTTGACAAGAAGATAAAATGTTCATCTTGCAAAGAACTTACGACCCATTCAAACGATGAAGAATTTCCCCCATACTCACAGTTACATTAATGGTGTCAGCAGAGGTTCCCTTTTACACCCAAGTGAAATCACAGTAAATATTATCATGCATAGTTACATAATTCTTAGTAAAATTACTAAAATGGAAATTTTCTTAAGAGCAAAGAATCAACGAAATATAGCATTGGCTCTCATTATGAAAACTCTTACTGACAATGACGCCCGATGCAGGTCATAACATGGAAAAAGTCGAAAAAATGCTTGTGTGGGCTTCTACAAATTCACTTTTAAACAATTTTTGTCGAAAAGAAAATGACTCATTGGCTTGTGGTAAAAGTGTAGGTAAAAAACTAAAACTGCAAACTTTGGCTAACGATAAGAATTAATATTTCCCAATTGATGTTTATACCTTCATATTTAACTTATTGTTATTATTTGTTCATGTTTAATCTTATTGTTATTATATTCTGTAAAAATGCCACAATTATGTTTATTTTTTTTTCTCTTAGCTTTTTGTACTGAATAAAATGATATTTTAATATAGAAACCTGTATTATTTACCTATTCTGTTTACCTTAGATTTTGATAACTTCAAGCTTTTACCTAAAATAAAGTAAATGTAGAAGAGAAAGAAAGTGAGAGTAAGCCGAGATTCTCTCTACATGATGGGAAGCAAACAGTAGTGATAAGCGCGGTCAAGGTCTCAGCCAGGTAGCGGCCATGCCATAGACCCATCTTGCCTACGTCATAATTCAGTGAGAGGGCCTTCTCTTTAGGTGGCCGTGCTACAATACATACACTCTAGATACAAGAGGTAAAATTATCAAAATGATAATTGGCAATATCCACACAGTTGCTGGAGTAGTAGCAAAAATTAGTAATTATAATAATGGTAATGATAGTACTATTATTGAGAATAACAGTAAAAATATTAAGAATGATGACAGTTAAAACGGATTGCATACAATTGAGTTCCAACTAGGGACCTTAAGTGTTTACAGAAGTCAGGTCCGGAGGACTAAATAAGAAAATTGAAAAAAAAGCACATCTCAGTAGTAATAATAACATTAATGATAGTAATAATAATAATAAAAAATAATTATCATAATAATAATAAATATAGTAATACAATAAAAACAACAACAGACATCACCTCTAAATAAAATCCAATTGCGATTTTGATATTAGGTAGGTATCACTAGCAATAATTATTGATGTAAAGACAATAAAGTCTCTCACGGATAATTTGAATTTTAATGTAAAAACTCTATGGAAGCTACATTGCAGTATGGAATGCAGTTTAAGTATTTAGTCAGTGGCTGGTTTATAAGACTTTTATTTCAGTAACTAAATAAATATAGAAGACATAGCTTTCTGTAGTTAGAGATATGTTTATAACAAATTTACCCACTAAAACAGAATACTTGATTTTGATTCTCTCTGCAGTGATTAACAAGACAGTAGAAAATACACTTTAATGTCATCGGCTTATGAAAATCTTCCCTGAGCAGCGGATAAACAGCACCGTTTTTGTTTCATATTCCACGTATGAAAAATATCTATAGTTAATGATACGTGCAAATCAGGACAATTCACACTGCTCGTTCCTTAACAGATGAAAGATCCATCACTAATTAGGTCTTGTTCTTGCAAATGTTCCGGGCTAATGAGGAATTTACTGGTATATTCATCAATTCTAAGAGATGATGACTTAAATACCGGAGAAGCACTCATTTTATCCAGATTTTTCATCATGCAATCTAACGCTTAAGTTTGAAAGAAGGATATTACAATGAAAATATGGCTACCATGTATATTATTTAAACAAAAATTATATAGAAAACCTTTTGTTTATCAAAACGAGCAACAAATGGTTTGATAACCTTATTTTTTATCAAGAAGAGAAGCACATATTCTCATAATATAAATGCAAGAAAAGAATTAATCTTTTTTTATCGTATCAACAATTTCATTTACCGTTTATTCCGGAAAATTATTAATTAGAAATATCGCTTCAAGAAAAATATTTTTGATATATATATATATATGCATATATATATATATATATATATATATATATATATATATATATATATATATATATATATATATATATATATATACTAAAAATTAAACCATATGAAATATAATAATCTGAAAAAATAGATAAGTACAGTATTCTATATCCGAAATAGCTACTAAATACAGGCTTATTATTCATTTCGGATGAAACGTCTTTAGATAATCCAGATGACACCCTCCGGCACCCCATTCAAATCTGTACGTAAGAAGCCCAGTTCATGTCGCAGAAGGTAGACACCTTCCGTCGGGCCAGTGATGTTGCTATGGGCGCTCCTGGCAATGCCTTTTTTTCCAAATACGTATTTTGTAAGAGCTGAAGAAAGGACCTTCAACATCCATCAAAAACCCAGGACATCAGAGAGACAAAGAGCTGACATCTTTATCGCTATCAACAGTGACGAAGGTTTACTACAATAACTTAGTTCTGCATTTCACAACTACTGTAAGCATAGTGCGAAAGGCCGCCTCCTCTTTCTGGATAGAGGCACCGAGAAAACTCATCTGATTGTTTTCTAATGTAAATAAACGTGATCTTATAACTTACTCTAACTTTTTCCTTACAGAGTGCCTTGTGAGTAGAGCCCTCAGCTCAGTAATGCCTCCCTTTTCTTTGTATATTACGATTACCTGAATCAACTGCAGTCAGAACGAAGGAATTTTATGTGGTAAGTAAACATTCATTCAGAATCTATAACCGGCTCACGGTAGGGGTTCCCCAGATTAAAATCGTAATATTGGCGACTATTGCTTAGGATTCTTGCAGTCTGCAATTGCAGGATTGATCCTCTTACCCTTTTGCAACATTGCAGCTATCAGCCAGTAGCCGTGCTAGGGATGCTTGCAAGATGTGAAACAACCTTAGCATAAAAATCCGCAAGCGTACAGTCAAGGAGTTCCACATAGTAAGTACAGTGATATATTTTAATTTATGTTAGAATAGGAAGTAAAATTGTGACTGAAACGTTAGGCCACGTGAATGCAACCCACTTACCGAGAAGAGAGAGTTATTAAACCAATAACCGTTTCTGTGGGAAGGAGCTTTGGTGCCTCCCCCACGTTGTCAGGTAAGAGTGTGGTCAGCAAAAATTTACGCTACCCAGATTGTCAGCAAAAAGTAAAAAACGCAACATGGTAACCACTCTCCGGGCGCACTGTCTTTTGAATGCTGGGGGGCTGCGTTTGCTTTTTGTTTATCAGTTGCTGTATCTTATTCCACATATTTTAACCCATATAAGACTATTAACACTTATACGGCCGTTCCCTTTTACCACCGTAACGTATATATGCGCCTGCTCTTTCCAGCCATGATTATAATAAGAATTTATCCCTTGGTTATAGGATTATGTGCGTAGCTAATTTGGAAAATAACATTCTCTTGAACCGTTACACGTGCATTGTTTCAAGAATGAAAGTTTATTTATTGTATATAAACTCTTCCTTTTTGACGTTGTAGAATTTATAAACAATAGATTACAACAGTTAGTCATTCGAATTATAGTTGTTACTAATCATCAGATTTTTATTTGACAGGCCATATAATGGTATATATTCCAGCTGTTTCGAAAAGATCTTGCATTTTGTAGTCTGTATAATCCAATCTTTGGGCTAAACCTGGGTTCGTGTTATGAATTCTACATCATCCAAGATACATTTCTGTTTTCTAAATAAAAAAACTTTAAATAAAAGCAAATTATTCGGAATTTCTAAGTCACACACACACACACACACACACACACACACACACACACATATATATATATATATATATATATATATATATATATATATATATATATATATATATATATATATATATATATATATATATATATATATTGTTATGGGCCCACGCCCATCAAACATACACAAGTCTCTTAAAATACAAATAAAGTCACTAACGACCAAGTCCACAATAGGTGGAATGGCCGCAACAGAGTGTACAGAGATGGAATCAAGGAGGATAAAGTAAAACCGAAAATAAAACCTTAATATTTAATACAAACTTTTAGAAAGAAATGACCACTGAGCCTCCTACAAAATACATTAAATACACACAAAAATCAACCACACACTGAAAACATTGAATAACAAACACACTTATACCAAATTAAGACAGACTATGCAATTACACTTTAAAGAGAGGGCCCTGAAAGTAATAGAATGTCGAAAAGGCAGAATAGCCTAACTTATTACACACTAAACATTTATAAAAAAAATAAATTGCTTCCTTTAAGTGAGCTCTGAACGGTGGTAGTTGCAAACACAGCCTTCAAATCACGGGTCGAGGGGAATAATATAATTTCCTAGGACCTTACCAAACGTAAGAGAGGTCCCCTTGGCTAATAACTAAACCAAGGGCGTAGACTGGAGAAATAATCACTTTTATGTCGCAAGACGATCAACGGACACGGCCGTCCGACAGGTAATCACACCTTACCAGTTGGCAGAGAGGTCCCCTTGGCAGTATGACTGGACCAAGGGCGCAGCCTGAAGAATAAATCAATCTCCCAAAGAAGGACAGCAGCAGCAACAGAAGAAAGGCAGATCTCGTAATCCAGAGTTAATCAGACAAGCCCTCACAATATTAAAGGTCCAGAAACGACTCCCGACTCCTGGCGAGACAGCGCCGAATACAGCTCCGGATGAGAAGCCAAAACCACACATGAAAATAAAACAAGCTCATTGTAATTAAAACTATACAACAAGTCAGAAATGTCGGGGAGGAGGAAACAGGGTCATTACGTTCCAAAAGAATAATTACTGCCAAAGTGGCTTATTCAAAACAAATTAAATTATGTTAAATTTAACACATACTGACACCTCCTCACCCAACAAAAAAAAATTTTCCACAAGAAAATTTTTCTACAAAGTATTGAACTTAACTCATAATTTAAAGAAATATATTAAAATGCTAATATCAAAAGCAATCATAGCAATTCAATCTATATGAAATAAAACAGGGACAATAAGAAAAACTAAAGTCTAATGACAAAACTCAAAAAGTGATTAAAAATACTATATCACATTGCCGGCAAAAATAGATTAGAGATAGTGGCAAAAAAAAAAATTTTGTACCACTTTCAGTACAGTCAACAGATATCAAATCTTAACCTTAATACTAAGACTTAAAACTAATACAAATAAATAATTTATAGTGACCACGCCAAAAATAACATCAGTATCAACATACGAAGAAATATGGTAATATCCCCATGAACTCACAAGTGGAGCGGTGGGCACAGGTTAGCAGAGCAGTAATGTTAACAAGACTAACCTATTATTAGACTAAACCTGGATAACCGACAACAAAAATATAAATCGACCACAATGGGGCTAGTGTTACCTCAACCAAGGCCACCACTCATACACCAGCCTATAGCGCCTAAAAAACGGCCGTGCTGTGCTACAGACCCGTGAGCCCCTGACCTGGCTAAATTATTCTGAAAACACAAATATCAGTCAAACAAAAATAAGGACCCAAACCTTAATAGATTAACCTTAACTTAGTCTAGGTCACCACTCATACACCAGCCTGTAGCGCCTAAAAAACGGCTGTGTTGTGCTACAGACCTGTGAACCCGTGACCTGGCTAAGCTATGTAAAGAAAGGATTAATGTGGACCATTGACATAAACAAAGAATAGGGACATAACATTATATGATTAATGATTTATAAAAACTAACCATCAATCACCAAAATAAAAAAAAAAACGTAACACACTGTCCACATATCAATGATTTACAACACACTCAATATTGTGGCCCTTCACAACATTTTCCAAAAAGGCCTCTCTTCACTCCAGAGAGCGTCCTTACTCAACACTATTTGTTTTCACGACTCATTGAGTTTCAAAGAGCGTCTTTTCACTACACTTCACTTAGTTTTAGTGCCTCTACACTTCAGAGAGCGTCCTCACACTAAACGGGTTTGGGCCTTAAATACACACATCATTAATGGACATACACAAGACAATAGTAACACCTTAAAATTAACCTCCACCAACAACACATACTAAAGTAAACATACTAAAATAAAATCAAAAGTACCCTTAACCACTCTTAATCAAAGACGACACCGAAGAAAAACCTGCAAATCACGACATTTAACATCTTAATCTTAAATACTTAATCCTAAATTATTTCATAAACAAAACAAACCATGACACAACATTATTACAACACACCTGAAAACAACACACCTGGAAACCTGTACATTCGATAAATTTATAGGATTAATCAAATCAATTAATATAAATATATACAAAACAACTTTACAAATAACGATTAACGAAGAACAAAAAGGTTTTTCTCAAATCAACCTATCGATCAGTCACTGATGCGTGACAGCGCATCAGCGACAATATTACTTTTGCCTGGAATGTGTGAAAAGGTAAAATTCCATTCCTGGAGCAGGAGGCTCCAACGCATCAACCGTTGATTTTTATTCCTAAACCTGTTCAAGAAAACCAACGGATTATGATCCATTAATATTTTAATCGGAGTCCCTGTAGAGGATAAATACACCTGAAAATGATTAACAGCTAAAATTAATCCCAAAGTCTCTTTCTCTACAGTCGAGTATTTCCGTTGTGCCGAGGATAACTTTTTGGAGAAATAGGCAACAGGATGAGACACTCCATGAGCATCTTCCCGCAACAAATCTGCTCCAACCCCAACATCACTCGCATCAGTAGCAAGCGAAAAAGGAATGTCAAAATCTGGGGCTTTCAATATAGGGAAATTCATTAGGATCTGCTTTAATTTTTCAAAGGCATTTTGGGCATCATTAGTCCATACAAAAGTCACATTCTTACGTAATAAATTAGTCCGGGGCTCAGCGATATCAGAAAAATTCTTAACAAATCTACGATAATACCCTACTAAACCAAGAAATTTTCTGACATCCTTGCGACACTTCGGTATTTCAATATGCCTAATAGAGTCTACGTTTGCCTGTTTCGGAGCCACTTTCCCAAATCCTACTTCGTGACCCAAATATACAACCTTTGCTTTGGCAAAACTCACTCTTTTTGAGGTTTATAACCAAACCAGCTTTCCTAAGTACCTGAAACAAGGCCTTAATACGTTTAAGATGGGTGTCCCAGTCATCACTATAAATTACAATATCATCAATATAAACAACACACCCCTCTAAGCCTTGGACCAAAGTATTCACTAACCTTTGAAAGGTTGCAGCGGCATTCTACATCCCAAAAGGCATTACTTTACATTGGTAGAGTGTTTGCTGCGTTACAAACGCTGACAAATCCTGTGCCCGTTTGGACAGCGGAACTTGCCAATACCCCTTTAACAAATCAAATTTAGTTATATATTTTGAATTCCCTATCCTGTCAATACAGTCCTCTATCCTGGGTAAAGGATAACTATCAGGCTTTGTGACCTCGTTGACTTTGCGGTAATCAAAACAAAGCCTGAATTGACCAACCTGTTTCTTTACCAAAACAACAGGTGAAGACCACGGACTGTTGCTGGGTTCGATCAGCCCGTGTCGTAACATATAATCAACCTCTTTATCCACAACATCATTTTTAAATGGATTTAACCTGTAAGGGGATTGTTTTACCGGAGTTGCGTTACCCACATCCACATCATGTTCAAGGACAGTGGTCTGTCCTGGAACATCCGAAAATAAATCATTATAACTAAAAACTAACTTTTTCAAAGATCCCTGTTCTACTAAATTCAAATGTGAAATCATTTCTGAAAAATTTTCTAAAGAATGTTCACTATCATTAGGCCATTCGGCACCATCAAAACAATCATCATCAAAATTACTCACGTCTGGAAAAGAAAAAGAATTAATACCATTACACTTTGTAGTATCACGAACTAATGCCACGGGAATAACTTTGTCACGACCTTTATAAGCTTTTAACATATTTATGTGACACAACTGGTAGGGTCTCCTCCTTTCAGGAGTTTCAACTAAATAATTAACATCACTTAATTTCTTTAAAATTTTCCACGGTCCTGAAAATGAAGCTTTTAAAGGGTTTCCTGGAATGGGAAGCAATACCAAAACATTATCACCCACTACAAAATTACACTCCTTAGTCTTTCTGTCAAAAAAGTATTTCATTTTCTTTTGGCTACACAATAAATTTTCACCAGCAAACTTCCAAGCCTTTGTTAATTTATCACCCAAATTACTAACATAATCTAATAAATTTATATCAGGGCGTCCCCTCCCAAGATTCACGAACCACATCCAATGGACCACGCACACAATGACCAAAAATAAGGCTGAAAGGTGAAAATCCTAAAGATTGACTCGGCACTGACCGAAATGCAAATAATAAATAAGGTAGTTCCTTATCCCATTCGGAATCATTAACCAAACAATACTTTTTTATCATAGACTTCATGGTTTGATAAAATCGTTCCAAAACACCTTGACTTTCAGGATGGTACGGAGAAGAAGTCACATGTTTAATTTTTAATTCAGCCATCTTCTCCCTAAATAATTTACTCAGAAAATTAGACCCACAATCAGACTGAATTACCTTGGGCATTCCGAACCTGGTGAAAAATTCAATTAATACATCAACAATTTTAAAAGTTTTTACATTTCGTAGTGGTATTGCCTCAGGATATCGAGACATCTTATCCATAATTGTTAAAATATACTGATTGCCACTACGAGTTTTCGGCAGAGGACCAACCACGTCAATAATTACCTCTCTGAAAGGTTCAGAAACAACAGGAATAGGATGTAATGGTGCCTTTGGAATTGGCTGATTAGGCTTCCCGACCTTTTGACATGCATCACAACTATTTACAAATTTTTTAACATCATCTTTCATCTTAGGCCAAAAATAACTTTCACACAATTTACGAGTAGTTTTGAAAACACCAAAATGACCAGCCAAACCATTTTCATGAGCCAATGTCATTAACTCCTTTCGATAAACAAAAGGAACAACAACCTGTTTAACAATTTCACAACCTGTGTTAATGGCATCAAAAGGTCTACTTATTCTGTACAAAATATTATTAATTATCTTAAATCGAGGGACAGTCAAATCAGTAATTTCGCCAGACTCAACTGGCAGGTCTTTAAAATCTGCTTTCTGAGCTGTAATAAGTTCCTTAGTAGTCCAATTAAGTTTATTATCCAACACACCACTATCTACAACTAAGCCATCACTACGATCTAAACTACTCAAATCAACATAAACTATCGACGCGGCCGAGTCAACACTACTAGCCTTCGATCGAGTGACTACAGATATTTCATTACTGGAATTTAATACAATAGGGAAAGTTTTATTTATTAGGGCGACATCATTCCCTAACACCAAATCCACATCTTTAATAGGAAATTTATCAATAATGGCCAGTTTTCAATAACCTGAAAAAGACGGGCATGATAAATAAAAACTCTCAACCGGGTAAGACCTGACCGTATCTGGAAAACCACTTAACAAAACATATTCCTTATTTGAACATTCTAAATCAATAGGTAAAGATTCTCTGAGAATTAAAGACTGAGCAGCCCCAGTGTCACGCAAAATTTTAACCTTTCTTTGCTCAGTCGAATTCCCAGAGCGAACAAAACCATTAGACAAAAATTTCTGAAAAGGAGCCAGTGACTTATTGCCTAGTCATTGATTATTAGAGTTCTCAGCCACTGACTCGTTCTCATTCCTACGAATGGCCATTACCGGACGTCTTTCGGTCCTTTGTAACCTTTTAAATGCATAACACCTGCTCTTGACGTGTCCCTTCTTATGACAGAAGTAACAAGTCATAGTTCTCAACTTCTCCGGGTTATCTGTGGTCTGCCTATTATAGCCGTTAACAGGAGTAGTTCGAGAACCATAATTGTCATTAGGCCTGTTATACCTGTTCTGGTTACTACTCCTGTTAAACCTCACCCAACCAGATTTCTCATTTCTGGGTACTTCCCCTATCACATTTTTATGAGAGAGGAGGTACTCATCACTTGCAATAGCCACCTCCTGCAACGTTTCTAATTTTAACTCTTCGAGGTGTACCTTCACCTTGTTAGGCACGGACCTTTTAAACTCTTCAACCAAAATTAATTCTTTTAATTTCTCAAAGTCCGTCACCTCCTTAGACTTTAACCAGTCACCAGCAAACTGCTCTTTAGCCCTGGCGAACTCTACAAAAGTCAGCCCTCTTTCCTTCTGTAAATTACGGAAGCGTTGTCGGTAAGCTTCCGGTACCAACTTGTAAGCCTTCAAAACTATGGCCTTTACAGAATCATAATCTGAGGACAGATCTTCGTCCAAGGTAACATAAACTTTCTGGGCCTTACCTAACAATTTACTCTGAATAAGAGTGGTCCAATACTCTTTTAGCCATTCCAACCTTGAGATATTCTCTCAAAAGAAACAAAAAACTCTGCCACGTTGACTTCCTGAAAATTTGGGACTAACTTTAGAGCTTCAGTTAGATTAATACAAGGCATTGCAGACACATTATGTTGGGAAGAAGAAGAAGAACCCCTATTACTCAATGCTTGCATAGCAAGTTCGTGCTGTCTCTCTCTCTCTCTCTCTCTCTCCTCAGCCTTCAATCTTTGGAGATCTATTTCCATTCTTTTCAACTGAATCTGCCTATCTAAAATTTCTACTGACACCGCTTCCTCCACCTGCCTAGTCTCTGGTTTACCTTCTACCTTCATCACCTTAACCTTTTCATAAACATTAAGAAGCAACAAGCCCTTCCTAACAGACCCAGGATTTTCAATTTCAAAAAATTCTGCTACACTCTCTAAATCAGGCTTATTCAAGTCTGCCAACCTGTCCTGCCACCCTCTCCACTCAAGAGCTCCGGGATATTCAAATCAGCCATAGTAAATTAATTACACACAAGTAAATATATAAATGTATCTCACAAAATATACCCAAAAACAAACCAATACACTGAACACCAATAACCACACAAATATCATACCACGGTAAAAAAAAAAAAAAAATTATAAACACCGATCAACACAAAAATATAGGAGAGAAGGTATTACTATGCTGCAAACACCCCAAGAATCCACTCTATACACTCAAGTGACTACAGGATCCGACAAATCCTGGCAAAAGGTCGCCAAATGTTATGGGCCCATGCCCATCAAACATACACAAGTCTCTTAAAACACAAATAAAGTCACTAACGACCAAGTCCACAATAGGTGGAATGGCCGCAACAGAGTGTACAGAGATGGAATCAAGGAGGATAAAGTAAAACCGAAAATAAAACCTTAATATTTAATACAAACTTTTAGAAAGAAATGACCACTGAGCCTCTTACAAAATACATTAAATAAACACAAAAATCAACCACACACTGAAAACATCGAATAACAAACACACTTACACCAAATTAAGACAGACTATACAATTACACTTTAAAGAGAGGGCCCTGAAAGTAATAGAATGTCGAAAAGACAGAATAACCTAACTTAATACAGACTAAACATTTATAAAAAAAAAAATGCTTCCTTTAAGTGAGCTCTGAACAGTAGAAGAGGCAAACGCAGCCTTCAAATCACGGGTCGAGAGGTATAATATAATTTACTAGGACCTTACCAAACGTAAAGAGAGGTCCCTTGGCTAATAAACTAAACCAAGGGCGTAGACTGGAGAAATAATCACTTTAACGTCGCAAGACGATCAACGGACACGGCCGTCCGACAGGCAATCACACCTTACCAGTTGGCAGAGAGGTCCCTTGGCAGTGTGACTGGACCAAGGGCGCAGCCTGAAGAATAAATCAATCTCCCAAAGGAGGAGCAGCAGCAACAGAAGAAAGGCAGATATCGTAATCCAGATAGTTCAAAATCAATCAGACAAGCCCTCACAATGCTAAAGGTCCAGAAAACAACTCGACTCCTCGAGAAACAGCGCCGAATACAGCTCCGGACGAGAAGCCAAAACCACACGTGAAAATAAAACAAGCTCATTGTAATTAAAACTATACAACAAGTCAGAAATGTCGGGGAGGAAGAAACAGGGTCATTACATTCCAAAAGAATAATTACTGCCAAAGTGGCTTATTCAAAACAAATTAAATTATGTTAAATTTAACACATACTGACAATATATATATATATATATATATATATATATATATATATATATATAAATATATATATATATATATATATATATATATATATATATATATATATATATATATATATATATATCAGGTATCCTTGTGAAGGTAATAATCAGTTGTTGTTTTCATATCTCCTTTCCTTCCTTCCACCTGCGTCAAGTTTGGTGGGTGGAACCACTCCAACAATAGTTTGAGAATGGTGCCTCGGATTATCCCCAGTCCTTTTGACAGATTCAAAAACCTTGTTCCATGGACAATGGCGGGTTTAGTAATCTCCCTTTTGCACAGGCAACTTAACGACTTTTACTTTCCCCACGACTTTTGACCGTCAACAAGGGAATTCCAAAGTGACCGCCATCAATGAAAGAAGGAACTAGAATCTTTCAAAATGACTCTTATAATTCGAGGCCCTAATATCAAGCCCATCAAATTCGCCGCGGGTGGGAGGTAACTAGAGCTGTAAACAACAACCGATTATTTCAGTCAATACCACCTACAACATTATCTTACAAATTTCTATTTTCGCCAGTTACCAATATCATAGTCAAACCACAATGACCACGAACATGTACGTTTTAGACGTTGCCACTTTTCCCAGATTTTTTCATAAAACCTTGGTTTAAGTTTGGATATCGTCTAGATGGCAATATTCACACCCTATCCATGCTAGGCAACATAAAGGATTCTGTCAAAACTGGACAAGCATCCAATGCCTGTATTCATTTATTTAAGTGAAAACACTGGATAAATTGACTGGAAGTTCAGTGATTGCCAGATCGAAAGTTTTTCTCTTCAAAGAAATCTGTTTGAGTTTGCTTTTATCTTGCGTATTTTACTTCCCGTTGTAATTTTAATCTTAGCCCTGGTATGTATTATTTGGACCCATGTATTAGAAAAATGTTCAAGAATGACCTAAAAGATAAAATTTTGTTAATTACAAGTTAGTTACTTTATATACCTTTCTATTTATCCGTATAAAATAAATTTTTATTTGTAAAAATGTTCATCGCAAGTCAAAAGTTATGATTGTATTAAAAAAATGGAATTATTTTGTTGTACTAAAAAATTTTTAGGCGGTCAGTAAGACCCTGTATAATCTTTTAATTTCTGTCCCTGCTTCAAAAAGTTGATCCTAATCCTTTGTAAAATCTCTTAAATATTTAATCCTGCTTTTGGCAGTTCTACTAATTCTCAATTGAGTTGGATTCCAGGTATTATGTTTCCTTTATAATCCCCATCTGTCATTTATGAGCTTTCTTTGTAAACATACTTTCATATTTCTTCAGTCTGCTAAGTAAAGGACCTATTATGTCGAAATCCCATAGCAGTAGCTTAACTCATTTAATAAGTTTCCTGTTTTTTCCGTTTCTTTATGGATTTTATCTTTCATATTTTATGTCTCTTCAATTTAGATATATTCTCATCATTCTGTTCAAAATAACATGTATATCGGTATCCCTTATATATATCTATAACATATAGTATCGGAAATTATTCATTTTAAATACCATTATAAATATATTTATTTCTTATATATAATATCTCTCTCTCTCTCTCTCTCTCTCTCTCTGTGTCTCTCTGTCTCTCTAAAATCTTCTCTCTCTCTAAGCTACAAATATTTTTAAATGGATCTTCATTTATTAGAATTTAAATAATATATAAAATATTTATCCATATTTATTTATAATCTCTATTGTTATCTTCTCTCTCTCTCTCTACTAATTGTTTTTCTGTGTATTCTCTCTCTATCTTTCAAATAAAAAAGTAAATACCATTGGATTTTCAGATTTATTAAATTTGTAAAATATCATCTAAGTGGAACATATATTATTAAACTATTTAAAATCTCAGTATAATCTCTCTCTCTCTCTCTCTCTCTCTCTCTCTCTCTTGCAATGAAAATACCAAAGGATTTTCATTTATTAAATAAAATAAATATCATTAAGGTAAAATAGCTCTGATTTATAATCTCTCTCTTTCTCTAGGAAATAATCTCTTGCAAATAAAAATAAATATATAAATTTTCATCTTATTAAATGATTAAATACCATTGGTAAATTTTCATTTAGATAAATCTCTCATTTTATATTTCATTTAAATAAATAAATATACGATTGTATTTTCATTTAATCCTTTAAATAATTTCTATATTTAAACTCTTTATAATATTTCTCGTTTGTAACTCTCTCTGTGGTTATTTTCTCATTGAAGTGATGTTGACTATACTTTCAATTAAATATTAGAAATTTATCATACAAATATATATTAAATATATATATATATAATATCTCTCTTTCTCTATCTCTCTGAAAATCTCTCTCTACACACAATTCTAGCTCTCTCTCTCTCTCTCTCTCTCTCTCTCTCTCTTCTCTCTCTCTCTCCTAAATGAGTAAATACCATCTAAGATTTTCATTTTATTAAATTTTTAAATATCATTTACTCAAATTTATCCTCTTTATTTATAATCTCTCTCTCTCTCTGAACTCTCTCTCTATCTCTCTCTCTCTCTCTCTCTCAATGAGTAAATTCTCATAATAATGATTTTCATTTATTAAATTTTATATTTCATTTAAGTATATTTATCCTCTTTATTTATAATATTTCTCTCTCTCTCTCTCTCTCTCTCTCTCTCTCTCTCTCTCTCTCTCTCTCTCTCTCTCTCTCTCTCTCTCTTACAATGAGTAAATAGTATTATTTTCATTTATCAAATTTTAAATATCATCTAAGTTTATATTTATCCTCTTTATTTATAATCTCTCTCTCTCACCTCTCGACTCTCTCTCTCTCTCTCTCTCTCTCTCTCTCTCTCGACTCTCTGAGTGAATGCTCTAGTATTTTGTCAGTTTCATTATGAGTGTCTCGCATTATTTTCCAATTTTATTTTCTTCTGTCTTTCTCCCTCTGTCTCTTTCTCGTATGTTTGTTGTTTCTAATCCATCCGCTTCTTTATATGGCGTATATATATCCTCTAATCCTTTTGTTATTCATCTCATGGCATTTACTGCAATGGAAATCGCAACTAAAGTTAGCCCGGACACAGAAAAGGCAACCAGGAGGGACCACAATTTTCGGCTATCGTTACTCAGATGCATATGCATGTGCAATTGCTACCGCAGCCGTCCGATTGTTTAAACTGTAATTGTTTGGCGATGCCTTTTGCAATGCCATTTTCATACTTTCTTCAAGAGGGTAATTTGGTGGTCCTTTGAAGTGGAAATGTCCTCCTTGGTGACGACCTCTCTGTGATGTTGCCGCCACCGAACCCATTTCGTTCCCTGCTTTTGCACATTCCCGTCTGTAATCCTTTGTCTTCGTCAGTGTAATATATTTCATACTCTCTCTCTCTCTCTATCTCTCTCTATCTCTCTCTCTCTATCTATATATAATTTATAGACTGAACATTAAAGTAGATATTTAATAACATATATATTTATATAAGCAGCTAACTTATATATATTACTTGTACGTTATAAATATATAATATATATATATAGCAAAGTCTATGTCATAAGTTACTCTTTATATAAATTTTATTATATATACGTTATGCTAGTCATATCGTTGATTGATAAATATATATATAGCTTTTTTTAGATTTTAGTTTTTAATAGGGGTTGCTTTGTATATGGTACTGCCATCATATATATATATATGGAATATATATATATACTATATATAAATATATACAATATATATATCCGTCGGGTGTTATAAATATCAGATTATCGTATATAATATAATTTATGTATATTTATATATATATACAATATATAGGTTATATATTAATATATATATATATTATGTGATGACTAAATAGATATATTTTTATGTATTAGAGAAATCTCATAAATAAATCAGTTATATATATATATAATATATATTTAATAATGAAGATTAATAGGTTATATATATATATAATTTTAGTATAATATGTATTCCCACTATATTTATAATAGTTAAAAATAGATATGATGTATATAGTACATATATATATATATGATATATATTTATATATATATATAATATATATATATATATATATATATATATATATATATATATATATATATTTATATATAGATATTATATAATATATATACATATGTATATATATCAATATATATACAATATATTTTTATATATATGTTATCGAATATATATATATCCATATATATTTACTTTATATATATATATATATATATATTCCACAATCTTTTCTCTCCCTATATATATATACGTATATATTGTTACAAACTGGGTCTTGATTGGGAGAAGAATTCTTGACTGCCTCTAAACCAAGGGGGCCTGAGTTTATAAACAAAAGGAGGAAAATTACAGGAACTCACCTTAGAACTTCCTGGATTTGAGTAATAAATGGAAGGTCGCCATTTGGAATTAGAATTCTCTGACAATTTAAAAGGGGTTTATTTACAGAGAATGGGCAAATATGTAAGGCCAAAAAAAGAATGTAAAGGAAAATCATTTAAAACACATAAATTACATACGGTTGAGCAATAATGCAGAACTTGGCAAATGAGCAATGTAAATAGGAGGGGCCAAAGGTACAACAACTTCTTTATAACAACAACTCTGTTATGTTAAGAATTACATTAGTCGTCACAAATGGTAATTCCGAAGAGGGTGAACTCAGGGTAATGGAATCAGTTAATTAAGATGATTCTCTTGTAGCAACAGGATTTCCGCTTTCAGGTTGCGATCAGGAATGGCTGTGAATTCTGATGGCAGTCAGAAAACTAGTGGGACATAGATTTGCAACTGGGCAGATGATGACTCTGTCAGAGAGTTCCGGTGTTAGTACACATGAAAGAGAAAATGAAATCTTTCTATAAAAGTATTCCACAAATGCACATTCTTAAATTCTAAACATTATGTACCCCAGATGATAAATATGAGAAATCACTTATCACAGTCTTGGAATCGTGGTGGTGCGCTTTGAAACAAAGGAACAGTGTTCACCATCACGCAAAGGAAGCTTCGTACCTATCACTTAGACTAATTTGCCGTTAATTTGCACTGGGGGAAGGGATATTGGGATACTTATTGCTGAATCGTTTCTGTTGATTTCAAGGCAAGTCATGGGCGAAGTTAGGGTGCTTGAGTGGATGACTTAACAAAGGAAAGGCTTTGTGGAGAAGGTGAAGTTTAGGAATGGAAAAAATCAAAGGATTTCAGAGGGGAGGGAAAGGGCTGGCTTATTGACTACTTATGATTAATAAACCTGATCTACAGATGTTGGCGCCAAAACATGATTGATTCGGCTGGTTATCGAAGTTAGCTTTCACCAGCGTAGTAGGAAGGAAGTGTCGGACGTGCGTCCAGGACTGGATCTCGGAGGCCTCTGCTTGCCATCTCCGAGAATGCTCAGGGTTGTTTGTCGAGATGGATACACCGACCTGCAAAAGTCATACAATAACAAAGGAGCAGAGAGGAAAGGATGCTTTAGATTAACTACTTGGAGATTAGGTCCCTACCTGTCAGACAGCCACACTATGTCCCTTAAGTTATAATACTAACTCTCCCCCATCGTGATTAGGGTGAAAGGGGGTCCTACATTGTTTATCCCCAGATCAGGTGAGTGGGGAGGTAGTTCCATTAGTAAGAAAACTATTAACTGATATTCTCTGGTTCAAAATATGCTTGCCTCTACTTTGCCTGCCATGTTTCCCTGTCCCCATAGTCAAATGAAAGGAGAAAAGGCATTACCAGAATAATGATGTGCACTGGAGGCTAAATGAGGGAGGGATAAACCCGTAAAAAAAAAAAAAAAAAAAATATATATATATATATATATATATATATATATATATATATATATATATATATATATATATATATATATATATATATATATATTGTGCGAAGTGTCCTGTGTCATGATCTTCAGATTAAAACCTGGAATGTAAGTGCATGATATTTGATTACCAAACTTACCATTTGTCGGCCAATTATAGTTACCTCACAATAGTTAGACACCTGAACCATCAACACACATACAAAATGACTGATTTCTCTAAAGGCAACAGTGATCCCTTATAAATTTATCAATCATGAAAGAAAACATAGGTAGTTCATTAAAACAGGTGTGAGGTAAAATCAAAGGGCATCACTCCAATAACATTATAAAAGTCTAAGTATTTTTATATCATGGTTCGAACTCACTTCAATTACTTGAAAGGGAAAACATCTAAACACACGATCTCTAATTCAAATCAAAATTACTGGTGGGTCAATATTGAAACTCTGATATAATAATTTTAAATACAAAAATTCTGTTTCTAAATTCAAAAGATTATACGCGAGCATTAACAGTCTCGGAAATTTATTGAAAACTAAGCAAATTGGATTAAATCTGAATTAATCATCAGTCAAAATTAAATCAGAAATTAATTTATTAATTAATCAAAAAATTATTCAAGTAAAATTTAAATTGTTAAGTAACAACAGTTGATTGAAAGGAAATACAAGTAAATTAATTACCATATATTAAACAAAATAAGGAAATTAAATCAATCATATAAAAATTTGGATACAAAAGACACAGAAATATACTTTGCAAAAATTAAATATCATAATGTAAAACAAAGCATTAAGGCAATAACAAACACACCACATATATATAAAATTCTTCTAAAGATAAAGCATAAAACATACATGGAAAAAGTATTAAAAAGGGAATAAGTATCTTTACATACAATCACTGTAAATATTATTTTTAGTGCACTAAAAACTAATAATTATGTTACAATACCTTGGTACCAAATGCCTCATGTCTTTAGTCAGGTGCTGTTATGTATGTACACTCAGTAAAATACACTGTCCAGATAACTCAGGCACATTTACTACGGAATTAAACAGTTAAAAGTAACAAGTGACCCTTGTCTACCAAAATTATCAATTCGTTACAACTTAGAACACTTGAAGTCCGAGGCGGAGAGATGGAAAGGGAGCCATCATGGCTCCTTTCACTTTTTATTATGGTCATCTGTGCTCCTCTGTATGGGCAATCTATATCGTGATAAATTTTCCACCCAACAGTGTTTTAGGCAGGCCCCAGTGGAATGCATTACTTCAGCGGTTAGAATATTGACTAAACAGGTTGCCTCTTTATAGAAACAACCACTCTCCTGTGTTTCTCTCTACCATACGTCATCGTGCTTCTCTCAAACCATACAGAGGGTGTAAGCCATTTTGCACTTACGCTAACTCTGAATACAAAATTATACAGTATACAACAATACATACACCATATGACTGAGGGAGGTCTTTGCACATTAGAAAACCATGGAATAGACTCCTCCGCCCAGAAGATTGGATTTATCAGGGAGATTTGAATCAAATTCTGGGGATAAGTAATCAACAACCATGTTGTTCTTACCTGAAATATGCTGTACTTTATTATTATAGAGTTGCAAAACTACGAGACCAGCAGGTGAGTCTCGGATTGTGATTCTTGATCTGCTGTGAAAACGTGAGCAGATTGTGATCCAGAGCAGCACTAAAATTTCTTCATTTCTAGGTCTGTTCACATACACTTCAAACTTTTTCAATGCTGTGATTAAGGCTAGAGTTTCTTTTCTATCGTGAAAACACTTTCTGATGCTTTTTCCAAATTTCAAAGACATGAAACATATGGGATGCAAAAGTTCACTTTCATCTTCTTGAAGTAGTACAGCTCCAATTCCACAGTCAGAGGCATCAACTTGTATCACAAATTTCTTATGGAAATCAGGAGCCCAAAGTACTGTCCTTGAAGTTAAAAGGGCTTTTATCTTCTCAAATGATTTTTGACATTCAGTGATCCAAACAATTTAGCTTTGGGACTAGTTAGTCTAATTAAAGAGGCTACAATGAGAAATTCAGACATGAATACATCGATAGAATCCTTCTGTGCCCAAAAATCTCTGTAGCTGTTTTCTAAGTAGGTGGGTGGCCATACGGATGCCTTCTACATTAACATTCTACCAGACATAGAAAGCCTTCCCAACTTCAAACCAAGATACTGCAGTTTCCTTCCCAAACTCACTCTTCTCTAGGTTGACTGTGGTCCTGCTTCCCTTAGTTTCTTGGCTTTCCTCAGGATCTTCAGATGTTCTTCGATTGTAGAGTAAATGACTATGTCATCCAGATACACCTACTCCTTACATGGACTAACGGTTGACCCATCACTCATTGAAACGTTGCGGGTGCATTCATCGAACAAATGGCAGAACAGTATACGGTACAGTCCAAAGGAGTAATAAAGCTGACAGCAACAGCATTCTCATCTAAAGGGAATCTGATAGTATCCCTTCAACAAGTCTGTCTTGGAGACAAACGACGCCCAACATTATCAAGTAACTGATCTATAAGAGCAAGGGATAATTGTCAGCCACACTAATGAAATTCAATTTCTATAATCCCAGTACACATCTAAACGAGCCATCTGGTTTCTTCACTACTTTTACGCAGAACTGTGTTGACTTGAACTGCGAGTTCTGCTAATCCATGCTGCAACAAATATTCAACTTCTTTCTTCATCGATGATAAGGTGATACAGGCGATAAGCTCCATGTTTGAATGGTCCTGCCATCTTCTTGGATCTTGATCCTCATGCTTGGTCAGATCAGTACACCTAGGTACATCTGCAAATAGTTTTCTGTGAAGCTTCTAATCATTTCACACAACTTACCACACTCAACACTCAGATGTTTCAGTTTATCTTCCAAAATTTTCCAAAAATTGAAGAATTATTCATCTTGCTTTTAGCTCCCAAAGTCATATCATCATCGTCTTCTGTAGTTGGAAGTTGTCTGGAGTTATTAGTACAGTTTCCTTTTAGTTTTCAGATAAGGTTTTAGAGGTTTACATGTATCTTCCTTTTTCATCTTTATTCTTTCTGGTGTTTTCAATCACATAAGTTCTATCATAACCTCTCAATTATCTTGTGGGACCTTGAAACTTGTTGGAAGGTGAAATCTCTTGACAGAGTAAAAATATAACACTTGTTATTAACTTACTAAATTTCTTAAGCAGTCTTCTTATCATATCTCCCTTTTCATTTCTTTTGACTCAGTTTCAGATTTTCTAAAGAATTTTCTAATCTCTTCCAATTTTTCCTTAAGTTCTTTATCTCTCCTTGGACTTCCACTTGATTTTCTTCCCAATTTTCTTACCAAAAAATTTTCAGTGGTCCTCTCACTTCTTTACCAAAAATCATCTCGTTAGGTGAACAACCCATGCTTTCTTGATAAGCATTCCTAATTTCAAACATCAGTTGTACACCAACATCCCAGTCTCCCAGCCTGACTCAGAACAATACTTAGTCAGCATACTTGTCAATGTCTGGTGAAACCTTTTTTCCAGGCTCATGAGTCTCTGGGTGATATACAGTTAGTAGTGACTGTTGTTCCTCCTAACAAGTTCATCACATCCTGGAAACAGTTTGGAAGTAAAATTGGTTCCTCTATCACTTTGTACAATCTCTGGTATCCCAAACTCTGAGAAAGCTCACTGGTTTCTGTAACTATCTTAGCAGATATGTCTCTAGCAAGATTGCCTCAGGATGTATCTCTCGTCACAGGACACATCAATGTTAGCAGGTGTTCACTGACCCTTCTTCGTCTTGATGCAGTGCGTTCAACCATATCTACTAATCACCTTGCTAAAGAGGTTCTCCTCTAACTTCCTATAGGTTGCAGGGGAGCTTTCACAGAAAGGGTTTCATTTGGCTTTCCATCCATCTGGCGTTATAGCCTCCCGACAGAACTTACAATGTCTTCAGAAGTCCAGGCCAATTAAAACATTTCATGATCTTCTCCAGTCTTCCTGATTCCCATATGTCCAGACTCACCGCTACTGCTATCACTTGCTTCCCAATGGACATTAGGATCAAATTGATGATATTCGCCCCATTCAGCATCTCCTGGTATATCCATAGGTCTATGCTTCCTCATCAGCAAATCTTCCTTCAGATAATAACAGGTAGGAGTTTGCTGCATCTCTTCTTGATCAACAACTCTGGCGACAACTCAGCTAATGATGCATCCTTCTTCTGCAGTTCCATTGGCTTCTCTCTGAGTCATAACCAACTGGTTGAGCTCAATATCTACTAACTCAAGCTACTGTAGTTTTCACTGTTATCTTCAGGAACATCTTGACTACTCAGAGTCTCTTCAGAGACACTTAGCTTCTTCTTGGAAAACCTCTTGTGGTCAGCACTAGAGGAGGCTTATCCATTTCCCTGGAACAACTCTTCCCTAAGCTCGTCCTTCTTGAGCTGAAGCCAAATCCTCAATCTCTTCACTTACAGGCATAGTCCTCCTCATACTCCTAAGTAGTCTTTGTAGCTAGGAGGAAACAGGTGGGGTTATTCTTCTCCAAATCCACCGTGAGGACTAATCCTCAATGGTTTATCTGTCCTCTGCAATGAAACAAATGGCACACTACAACTTGTTCCTAACAGAACATATGCACCTTCAAAGGCCAGTGAGTCCTTTACAGCAAAATCCACATCTCACTGTCATAATTCACATGACAGGTGTAAGCGGCCATATGGAGTTACCTCTTCTCCTCCTATACCTTCAAATAACAGAATCTCCTGTAAAGATTCTCACTCCAATTGAGGGTGAGCACCACGGACTACCACACTGGTTGCTCCCTGTGCCATGTAACACCTTGACTGGTACCTGCACACTTCTTCTGGAGTTGTCAGCACCCTCTGTGGATATATGGCTTAAAAACCTCCAAGCTACTCAGCCACTCCTGCTTGAAGTTACATTTCCTGCTTGCCTTTAAACACTCCAGCTTGTTTAGTCTCAGTCTTCACTGGAGTTTGACTCCTCCCCACACTGCTCTTTGTAGTCTGTTTCACCTGGTCACCTCTTACTACTTGACCAACTGGTTTGGACTGCTGATGTGTCTGATGACACTCCCAACTGAAGTGTCCTGCTCTTCCACACTTGCGCAGGCAACACCAGGATCTGTAATTGCCTTGCAACATTGGTATTATTATATAGAGGATTTTACATTAGCTTGCGCACAAGGATGTTACCTTGCACTGACTTGGTATAACCACTTGCTAGGATTCCCATTAAATCTGCTTATGGAAATTTGGATGGGACCTAAAGCCTGTGCGTTGATTCTGGTACTTGACATTTATAGTTCCTTCTGCTGCCAAGAGATATTGTAGTCTCACTAAGTGTGTAGCTTTGTCAAGTTTATTCACCTCTTTCTCAAATAGGCTCTTATGTGTTCAGAAATTCCCTATGAGATGTGTTTCAAGAACAACTAAGTCTTCAAGGTCTTCAAATGTTTTAACTTTAGCAGCCTCCAATCATTGTTTAAAACATCTTCTTACTTTGTAGGCATAATCCAAGAAAGTTATCTGGTCATCCCTTCTCAAAGATCTAAATCTTTCATTATAATATTCAGAGTACATCTGGCAAACTTGTAGCATACATTGTGTTTAAGTGCCAGCATGCTCCTTTACACTGATCTTTAATAAGGCTAAATAGGCACTTCTTCCTTTTACCAATGAAACCTCTGTATCAAGACTTTTTCAAAGAGATCAAAAACTCATCTGGAGCTTCTTCTGTAAACTTAAGTGCTTGCAGTCTTACTCACATCAAATGAGGTCTGAATTACAGCAGGTTAGGTTAGATGGTGTTACAGGTAATTCAGCCGTAACTTTCAATCTTTCCATCTCTGTCATGTGCCTAGCTATCTCTCTTTCTTATTCTGCTCTTTTCCTTAATTCTTCAGCAGCTTTCTCTTCTTCTCTTTCTTTTCTTTCTCGTTTTTCTCTGTCTTCTCTTTCTCTTTCTTCCATTTTTCAGCTTAATCAAATTTCCTTCTGCTTCTAGACGTCTAAGCTCTGGCTTCTGCAACACTTTCTCTATCTTTGCTCATGTTTTATCTTTAAGTTTCTGCCTCAGCTGCGTTAACAAACTCTTGTGCCTCTCTAACTCTTCATCTATTTTACTAAGTCCATCAATGCTTGGATTACAATAGATTTATTTATTGCCTTTGCCATGTTGGCAGACACCTGACCACCTCATGCTACCTTTCTCCTCCCACTGTGCTTTAGTCAGAGTGATTTCAGATAACTCTTGGATGGAGGGGTTTGCTAAAAATTCCTGAAAGTCGAATAGAGCCATTTCTCTCAGTTGCCCAACTAACAATTCAATATGACAACAATTCAACACAATAAAATGCAAAAAACAACTATATGGTAACTCTCCTAGTAAAACATGTCCCTAACACCACCAGTATACACAAGAGTGATATTTGTGATCTGTTTTCCGGGGTCTTGGGCACCATTTATATATGTGACGAAGTGTCCAATGTCTCATCTTCAGATTAAACATGGTATCCAAGTGCTTGATATTTGATTACCAAACTTGCCATTTATTCGACAATTATAGTTACTTCACAACAGTCAGACACCTGAACCCTCATCACACATACAAAATGACTGATTTCTCTAAAGGCAACAGTGATCCCTTGTAAACTTATCAATCATGCAAGAAAGCATGAGTAGTTCATTAAAAGGTGTGAGAGTAAAATCAAGGGCATCACTCCAATAA
>NC_089787.1:1332256-1352256 GCF_040412425.1 Macrobrachium rosenbergii | reverse complement strand
TTCTCAAGATCTCCCTCACACCATTGTTATAAACTTTGTAAGCTCTCTCGTAAGTCTGAGCTTGATTTATAAGCTCAGTAAAATTACGTCAATAAAAAAAAATCCGATCGACGAATCTTCCATAGATGATAAGCTTCTTGTTTTCAATGGTAGGAAAGCGTATATGTAGCATGAAACCATGTTTTATCTTTTAGATTAAATCATAATACAGAAACTTTACAAAAGGATGCTGTTGATTATTTCAGCAAAGAATTTTCATACATTTTTCTGTAATAAGAAAATAAATCATTTATAATGGAGAGAAAATACTTGTGCGGCCGCACATAAACAATTTGTTGAATAGGAACCTGGGAAAATTTACATACTCCTTTTGTGTGCATTCTTGTCTTTGTAATTGCATAAAAATTTCCTAAAAGAGATTACAGGGTTAAAAACATTAGTATTTTCAACTCTTATAACAGTATACAAATGGTTAGTACTCAAGGAACAAATTTGCAAACTGGTGCTAAATAATAATGGTTTATGGAGTCTGTATTTGTGTCTTTCGTTATCTTAATAGCTTACAATCTTCAGTTAATTTTTCAGAATGAATATTGCTGTTTATAAGACTACGCATTATAACTAAGTAACTCAGAAACAGGGTCCCCCTTTCTCTCTTGAGTACATAATGAAAGAAATAGAGAGGGCAGTTAACTTCACAATTCATAAAGGAGGGGAGGAACTGTACTCTTCATCAAAAAAAATGTCTTAGGGCAAGCAATCTAAAAGCATTAGAATCTCTTGATTACACAATTCAGTGTTGTTTAACATGTGTTTGACGTAATCTTAATTTGTTGCTTTTCTTTTACAGCTTTCTCCTATTCTATTCATTAGCACCTCAGACCTTCTTCCTTCGTCTTCGTTCTGTGCATCATTGTCACATCCCTAACAAAGATGTTCCGGGGACGTTTCATTGGACTAGTAAGAACACTAAAAACTATGCATCATATATAGTCTAGTCCCATAACATAATGATAGACATTTTAAACACACACACACACACACACACACACACACACACATATATATATATATATATATATATATATATATATATATATATATATATATATATATATATATATGTATAATATATATTTTTATATATATATATATATATATATATATATATATATATATATATATATATATATGTATATATATATATATTTATATATATATATATATATATATATATATATATATATATATATATATATATATATATATATATATATATATATATATATATATACACCTAATCACGTAATCACGCGTTGCACTGCAAAAGAAACATTAATTTTGCAGATTTTAAAATCATATCTTCCACGCAAGACGAGGGGGAACTCACCACTTTCGAGTCCATCATGATTAAAACTACCATCCCCTCCTTAAACACCCAGACAGCCTCCACACAGCTATTCATAGCATAACGAGTTTTTTGTTTACATTTTGGTCTGTTTTTTATACGATTCTTAGTTATATTTTATCGTAAATTACAGCCTTGAAGATGCAATGAGATATTGCGAAACACCATCGGCAAAATAAACTTGTTTATACATAAGTGCTGCCTTTTCCTGGATACCCCCTTGATTGTTATCTATCTATGTATGTATGTATGTATATACATATACATAAATATAATTTAATAATACATACATATATATATATATATATATATATCACACATTACCAGAGATGGAAAATAAAGCAGGTGTAGGTCACTGACCGGTTTCGACTTTATAGGCTTCGAAATAAAGTCGGAATCCATATATATGTGTGATAAATGAATCAGGTACAAAAGTGATAATAATCATATATATATATATATATATATATATATATATATATATATATATATATATATATATATATATATATATATATATACACACACATACATACTTGCAATGTCGTGCAATTCCAGCAAAGGAGAAGAGTACCTGATGTGATGTTTCGGTCTGTTCTTGTGCCGTGCCGGAATTGCCACAGGCAGAGTTCTTAAGGTGAAACAAAGTCCCGAAAAGATCAACTCTTATTCAAGTCCTAGGTTCACACACAAATGCTTAAGACCGCACCTCCCGTGGCCCTTGTGTGAAACGTAACGCCGTCACTTTCAAAGAAATAATATCTTCCTTGTTTGATATTGGCTCCACAATGTTTCCTGAGCACAGCACATCTTTTCAGTTCATTTACCATCTCACTCTCGGAAGTGAATTCTATGAGATGTACTGAGCGAT
The DNA here is from genome assembly GCF_040412425.1 of Macrobrachium rosenbergii. NCBI lineage: Eukaryota > Metazoa > Arthropoda > Malacostraca > Decapoda > Palaemonidae > Macrobrachium > Macrobrachium rosenbergii. Next base: position 1,349,977 of record NC_089787.1, on the reverse strand, counting down.
GGATTTTCAGATCCTTTAAACTCTGTCGCTTCGATCTCTCTCACTGTAAGACGCTAATTATGAATATCTACGAGAGAATGGGTCAACGAATTACTAATGTCTTCACAATAACAGTAATGCTGAGCTTTACAATTTTGGGCAAATAAAATATAAACAAAGCAACACTTAAACTAAATAGTATCAACAGTTAGCATTTAAGAAAAATAATATATATAAAACAACTAAAACTCAAACGAGTCCAGTTATGGATAGCCACTGGAAGGATTCCTCATGCATTTGTAATTAAAAGTAAACTGAAACATACAAAAAAAAAACATCGAAAATCATAAACGATTTCAATTGTAGGAGTGAATCTTGAGAGAAAATGCAAACTTCTCAAATGAACAACAAAAAGCGTGAAGAATTCAAGAAGCTGAAGGGCAATGAGGCTGTTATAATTACACACGTATCTGGCAAAAAAATACCGGTAGATGTGCATATATATATATATATATATATATATATATATATATATATATATATATATATATATATATATATATATATATATATATGTATATAGTATTTTCCAACTTACGATGGTCCTTATAGAGAGAAGCGGAGACTTAACGGGACAAGTTTTTTCATTGGCTTTATCAACAGTCATCACTAACCTCTGAGTGGTTTACTGGAAACAGTAGTCTTATCAGGTACAAGTTTAGGTCAGCTGGGCAACAAAGCTCTACAAGCCTTTATCGAAACATCTTCAGTTTCTTCTAGTTGTTTGCCCAAATTACTTAGGTTGGTAGATGTTCCGTTTTTCAGTCATCAAATATTGTTGTTCGGTGTGATGGTAAACATGTAGTCTCCTGCCGTGCATGGGAAGAAAAATTAGCGTCTATTCTACTGCCTACACTCACAAACGTTTCAGCTAGAACAGTAAAGCCTGTTGATGCACTGAAAGCCCATAAACGTTAAATCAAATGTTAAACTTCATAACGCACCTAGGCTGAGGAAGGTACAGTAATTTCCTGAAAAGAGCACTTGTCCCCAAAATGACAGTCATGAATATTTGTCAAGAGGTAACAGTAAATTCACTCGAGGTACTAACTAGAAAATGTTTCAGGAACAAGTAGGGAGGTCCTGCGTAAACTGAATTTGCACTCACATGATTTCCGAGTTAAAGATCACAAGGAAACCAGTTGGAATAAATGTCCTGCTGTGTGGTTTCCCGGGGAGATAAGTCTTAGAGTACTAAATTACATCACAGATTATATATATTCCCGCACTTATGAATAGTAGAATTATCCGAGTTTGTATGTTAATTAATTAGAGGAATTTGGACTGACCAGTTACATTTCGTTAATAGTCAGAGAGATAGAGAAAAAAGATGAGGAAGAAAGAGAGTTGCCCCATTTTTCCGGGTCGGCGTCATTTGCATTCAAAGCGTTAAATCTTCAACATCTAGATCAAGGTCTGTTTTTGGACTGCTCCTCTTTAGCAGAGGAACTTAATGTGCTCAATATATCCAATAAGTCAGTGTAAATTCGTCTTTTTTCTACACTACCGTTTGGGAAGTTGGGAAAAATTAGCGTCTTTTTTTTTACCGAGGCACATTTGCCCCGACTCGCAGGGGTGTCCTTTTTAGCTCGGAAAAGTTTCCTGCTAGCTGATTGGTTGCAAATACAATAGCATCATTGTTTCCAAATAATTGCAAGTAATTGAATCGAAACTTATTTACTAAACATTTCTCCCCAGATATTCGTTTTGTCAATAAATAATGTTAACGAATAAAGAGAAATAAAGTATTGTGATGGTAAGTCTAAATTTAATAACAAACCCGCCGAAGTCAACGACAGGGCTTGTTTTCGGATGTACGCTGCATAATTTTTTTACTTTTAATTTTAACACCTCGGGATAAATTACACTAAGCATAAGAAAAACATGTTATTATAATCTTTCTTTGAATCACAAACATGGAATTAATAAAACTCGTTATTAGTGAAACCTCTAGGGAGGTGAAAGGAACAGCCAGCGGCGGCCTGGCGGGAAAAACTATCACAGGTGATTATCATTTGCAGCATTTTCCTGATTTATGTCATTGCAGCTTTTTCTGATTTATGTAAATAATGAAATCAGTGTTACGTTAAATACTTTAAGCTATATCTGCAATTAAAAGTTTCTGTGCTTCTTTTTTGTAGGTCACGCTAATAAATTAACGACTTACTCTTTCGTGTAAGTTACAGCAGACAATGCGAGATCAGAAAACTTTTTTCTTATTTTGCGTTCTGTTCAGGACATATAAGGTTCAAGTTTCTTCGGATATTTTTGAGAAGTAAAAAGAATATGTGAAGTAGAAAATGCACTATACACATATACATTTTAAGGATTGCTGGCTATTCGTCTACTGTCAAATACCGAGGCGGGGATGGAAGGGAGGGGAGGGGGTATCGCGTGGTAACTCGGTGAATTAAATTAAATCACTGCAGAATCGTCAAACCGAAAATAATGCTATTAATAAAATCTATACCTTTATGACATAATTAGCAAATCCTTTCTATACAGGCTTACATTAGGCCTACATGTTAATTATATCACGCATCAGCTACTGTTTACTGACCTCCTTACCTTAAAAAGAGTGAGGTTGCAATTGTCAAAAAATGGTTTAAGTTAATAGACATAGGCTAGCCTAGTTTGAAATCTGTGCAAGAAATAAAAGGGAAGTACATTATTATTATGGAAAAGAAAAAAAAGCGTCTTCCTATTTATCATCATATTTATCATAATGATATAACAAAAGGCTTCAGCACAAAAGCCTATACAAGATGACATGTATCTGAAAAGTTTTCCGGCCAATCAGCATTTGCTGGCATGTGGATACCATATGAATAACTAGGCCTACTTAGGTAATTTTATCTAAATTTTATCTAAAACAGGCTGTTCCTTTTAAAGTTTTCACTAAAGCGAGTTTTATTAATTCCATGTTTTTGGAGATTCTGGTATTCAAGAAAGTTTATAATAACATGTATTTCTTATGCTCAGGAGTTTATCCCAATTGGTGTTAAAATACGTGAAAAGTAAATTATGCAGCGTGTAGCAAGCTCCTGTCGTTGACTTCGGGTGTTTTATTAAATTTAGACTTACCATCACAAACCTTTATAGTCTCTTTATTCGTTAAATTATTTATTGACAAACCAATATCTGAGGAGAAATTTAGGTTAGTAAATAAGTTTCGATTCACATTACTTGGTAATTATTTGAAAACAATGATGCTATTCGGACAAATTATTTGCACCAATCAGCTAGGGAAACTTTTCCGAGCTAAAGGACACCTGCGAGTCGGTGCGAATGTGCCTCGGTAAAAACTGAGTATAGTGTAGTTCATAACGATGGTAAATTAATTGTTGTAGGGCATAAGAGGCCTAGTACGGACCTCTGAACTTCGCCGAAGCAACAGTGACCCAGAAAGAGGTACCTGGGCATTAGAATTTCCGGGAGGGACGTGGAAACTAGAGAGATCAGCTTTTTACTTTCATGCCAAATCATCAATCATACTGAGCAGCATTGAAAACCCAGTATGACTGATGGGTTTGTTATGCAACCAAATTAAGTTTTTATATAGTAAAAAACATTTTCTTACGCAAGCCCATCTTATATATTGTATTCCCGTGGGGGTCATTATGATTGATAGGCGTGATATGAAACAAACCCACATTTCTTGGGGCCCCTTATTTTTTTGCATAAAAGGATAAAGCAACTACTTTCCCTGGCTCTTGTTTTATCATTGCTTGATCAAACAATTTTTGTATAGTAGTCCCATATAATGTCTGTTCCTTCATGATCATGTTTTTCATACATCTGCAGGATAGCTGTCAGATCCATCACCATTTATCTTTCTCTTCATGAGCACTTTTCTTCTCTCCTCTGTTTATTGGTGGAGTTCATTCGTCATTTGATCCTAAAGTTTCAAAAAGATTTTGAACTGAATCGCATACCATAATTATATATTCTTTTCTCACCCAGGGTGAGCGTTCGACTCTCCGACCGCCCAGTGAAGACTTAGAGGAATTTATATCTAGTGATAAAAATTCATTTCTCGTCATAATGTGGTTCGGATTCCACAATAAGCTGTAGGTCCCGTTGCTAGGTAACCAGTAGGTTCTTAGCCACGCAAGATAAATATAATCCCTCGGGCCAGCCCTAGGAGAGCTGTTAATCAGCTCAGTGGTCTGGTTAAACTAAGGTATACTTAACTTTAACCCAGGGTGGGGACAAGTCTATTAACTTTTTTTGTGTTCTCCTAAGAGCAATTTTCACTTCTCTTCTTATTCCTGGAGTTGGTCCATCGTCTGATGCTCCATCAACAAACGCAGCCATCGAATGCTCGACGTCCGACAGTCCTTCAGAATATGAGGGCTGTTAATTCTTTGCCTCAGCCAGGATTTATAAAACCACTCCCTATCCAGTCTATATTGTTAAATGTGGTCAATTTCCTAACTGATAAGAAACAAACGTTGGATTTGTAGTTGAGTTCCGGTCTGAGTCGGCCTCTAGATACATATTTAAAGCCTTTTTTGTTGTTAATAATAATGACTGATAATAATAGCGCTTGTTAAGCGTTCTAACTGTTTGCTGTGTCATTCTGTGATTTGTTGACGTCTCTTTATATTTGCATAATCATATTTGTGTGTGTGTGTGTGTGTGTGTGTGTGTGTGTGTGTGTGTGTGTGTGTGGGTATGCTCAAGCGTCTGCGTGAGCACATGTGCTTGTTTTATGATTATCAGTTGAAATCAAAATCAAATTAGGTTAAGTTAAATAAAGATGAAATTCTTCTAGTATGAAAGTGTTCAGCTATTCTAATCATAGATTGTAAAGAAGGAAACACAATCGAACGCAAGAGGCTACATATAAATTTAGAGGAATAAATACAGATAAAAAAAAATGCAGGCTACAAATACACATTTATCGATAAATTATGTAAATACGATTTTTAAAATTATTTTTAGCAACAATATCTTTCAAGAATCATTTGCATGCTCAATATTATACCACAACTGTAATAACCACGAGTCATTATTCAGTTTTAAGGATTTTTGGTGGCACATACACTTCTAAAGAATCTGTCCAATAGTGTTTACCAAAAAAATTGCTAGTTACTCTTCTATTTTTTTTCATGGACAGTGATTGTTAGCTTTATAAAATAAGGTGGATCAAGCTATGTAACCAAAGAAATGGAGATAACATTGGCTTTTTGACAAGGGAAACAGGCAGTTGTTTGCTATCATAAGGAGCTTGCATATCCTAAAATTTCAGTTATAATCACTCGACTCCAACGGAACTTCCGTGAGTCAGCCGTTGATGGTGCTATGACTTCTAGGTAGCCCATGAACTGTTATAAGTCTTTTTCTGAGAGGATTTTCAAAGCAAAATAAAGACTTTTCTATCAGTTATTTATTGGTAACACTTAGGATTTATATGCATTAATATCAATCCTGCAATCTCAATGACATTATACACCAGTTAAAATAATCACCGTGAAATATTAAAACAATTTGTAAAGAACAATTTACATAAAAAATCACTTGATTTCTTCGTACATGAACTTTTATTGAAGCTTCAAAATAAAATTAAGAAAAACGCGTATAAATCTATCATTTATTAGGAGAAAGGTTGTATATTAATAACTGGATTTCAAGTGATATTTCAAAATGAGATAGAGCGATACATTTCAATACACCAGTTTTCAAGAAGACGCGAAATCTATTTATACCTTTATTGAAACAGGAATTTATAATTAAATCGCCATTGAATTAAAAAGACATAATTTGGTTATACCAAAATTTTGATTGGTATTCAGAAATGAAATTAATAGAAATTTCATGTGAGCCTTTTATTATGAGAACGTTGAATTTCCTATCGAATTTGACATTCCGAAATTAAATGAAAAAATAAATTTGTAAATCAACGCTTTCATTTGGATGTACATGATTTAGCCTACTGATGCTCCATTTTAAGTGACATTCCGATTTAAATAAGAATAATAATTAAAGCAATTAGTCATGAAAGTATTTATTATTCATTTATACCTCAAGTTTATTTGACCTCCCGAAGCGAAATAAAAAACTTGAAATCTACATTTTATTAGGCAAACATGTAACTTAAACGCACTTTAAATCTAATTGATATTCTGAAAGAATAATGATAGGTTACTCATGCTTCAGTCTTAATACATATTTCGAGACAAAATAAAAATGCCTCTTTTAGATCAACCATTTAGTAAGTAAAAAGCTGATAGACTCATAATTCAGTGTTAATGAGAATTTCGGAAAAAAAAAAAATGAAAATCACAGCATTCATTTACATGGGATTTAGTCATACTTCATTCCAAACTGCTATTCCGAAAATCTAATGATAACAATAAGTTTACCCAATATAAATTGGAACAGTCGAGTCTTCATATTGAGATTTTGCCAAAGTAATGAATTTCCGGTCGGAGGCAGAAATAAGCTAATCTCTCTAATTGGGAATATTGCCCCGACTCTCGAAACTATGTCAAGCTCTGGTTATTACGAGATGATTCTTTCAGTAACTGGTACAATTGGGTGTGATCGTTGGGTGGAAATTAATTTCTCGTTTCCTGAGTTCACACATGCGAGTTCAGCGACCTAATTCTTAAATGAACCCACTGAAATTACTTTGAACCTGGTTTAAATAAATAAAAAAAAAAATCAGCTCCCAGGAATTAGTGATAAATTACAAATGAATAACTTGCCGATCTACGTGCATGGCATGAAAGCAAATTATAACTTCTAAGTAACGCAGCGATTAAAAGCTAACAGTCAACAAAGTAATGCTGTAATCTTTCCAACATCATAATCTTTAAACAATGAAAGCTCTTATGGGTATATAACGTCAAAGAGAAAATGAGTAATCAATGAATAAATATGAACTCATTAAATCTATGTAAAGATTGATATGATAATTTTCCTAGTTTCGTTACTACTTAATGTTATTTTTCATTAAGTAGAGTAAATACTTTCTGGCAAGTTATTTTCTTATATTCATTACTTTGTTCAATATATTCCGAAAAAAATAAAATCTTCCAGCACTGAAGTAACACAGTCTTTGTGAAACGTAACTATATATCGAACTGATATATAATGAAGTTTCCCAAAGTTTACGTAACTTTAGAGCTGGAAGATTTTTGTTGTAAATTTCGTAATATGCTAAAAAATTTACCATTTTGTGAATTCTAATAAGCTGCATATTATAAAATGATTTTGCTCCACTGATCCCATTTTTGTCGCGCATGTCAATTAGCTTCAATAACTTTCCTGTACCTGCATTTTTTATACAATGTTCCGATGCTTCTGAAAGTATCATTAGAGCAGGATTTCCTGTTGAGGTTCCCGCCTACGCTTAGAAAAGCTTTTGCGTCATTGTTAATAATGGAATTTAGCCAGAACACAGAGTTAACTTTATCAGCCTTTCTGACCTTGTTAAAGGTTGTGACAAAAGTTATGAAGATATATAAGAAATTCACTACTATGAAGAGAAACGATCTCTCTCTCTCTCTCTCTCTCTCTCTCTCTCTCTCTCTCTCTCTCTCTCTCTCTCATGGAGTCACGAAGAATTTTAGTGTCGAGACACAGATTGTTATTCATTAATCAGAGGAGGCTACTTCCAACAAATTACTGTACATTAGTTTTGCCCGAGTTTATTCCATTCCTATGTTCGTCCCAGAAAACTTGCCTAAATTATCAGTGGCATTTCATGTGACAATATAGCGCGCTTAAAGAGAAAATTTTTTTATTAACTTTGTCTTCAGCTTAATCTCTTTATTAGTTCTGTTCACGAATCACTACTTCTTCATGTATCACTACCAATAGAGTTTTGCGCTTCCGCTAATGTTACGAATACTATGATGCACAAGGGCTCGGTTGTCTTAAGTAATGTTAAACTTTAATCAATAACTGACTTTTAACAAAAGGAGCATTTTTCATAAATACAGTGATAACGAGACAGTACAGATAACTGAAGGATTAATTAAGTAAATTTCTTTTCAAGATGTATGGTATTTCTTTACTTAGACTTCGCGCTATCTTAGGAAATCATCTTGACAAGAGAATGACGTTTAAGTCAACTCCACAGAAAATTATAGCTCGCGGATGTCTTCTAAAGACATGAATTTATATAGAAAGGTTGGCAAAAAAAATGTAAAAACTTAACAAAAGTTATCAGATTTGTCTGTTTCCATTGGACCAAATATAACGTTCAGAAAGACCCAACGAACAAGTATAGAACACGAGAATATTTTTTTAAATTGACTCCCTTGAACTTTTTCCCATTACGCTTACGTCTCCATGCACATCGAAGGGTTGCTCAGAATTCTTTTTCACAATTACTTGAAAGAGTAAATTCTTTCGACTTCTTTTGGTGTATATACATACATACATATATGTATACATACATACATACATACACACACACACACACACACACACACACACATATATATATATATATATATATATATATATATATATATATATATATATATATATATATATATATATATATATATATATATATATATATATATATATATATATATATATATATATATATATATATCTGTGTGTGTGTGTTTATATACACGAGGTCAGTTAGGGTCATAATCTCTTATGGCATCTGTTTTAAGATCAGCACCATATTAACTTTCATCTCTAAGATTCTCTTAGCAATGGCCCAGCGTTGGGCCTGCACATTCCTGCTCCCTCGTGGACTCCTCTGCCTGTATCTAACCTCAGACAAAGGCTTACTGGAATTAAACATCCAGATACAAAACTAGACTTTATTTGCACATTTAATGAAAGTAATACAGCCAAAGCTACGAACATATAAATGGAAGTCATAACTAAAGGAAATTCTGATACACAATCCATTGAATTAATGATTCTAGGCCAACCAGTACTAGTGATTAACACCTTGGTCATCAAATAAAATAAACAAGTCATAATTATTCTAGACCAAAATAAAATGTTATATTCTGTAACCTGCACAGGTCAAAAATAGATCAAAGCCTGGTATATTCCCAGTGAGTACATTCTCGACCTCTTACTCACCGAAACATCTGAAGAAGACAAGCAAAATATTCTTCAGTTTTCAAAGAACAAACAAAATACAGATATGAGAATTCCTCCCATGTTATTCAACCATAAATACTTAAACAAAATACATATTATAAGTAGAAATGGAGAAAACAATCTACAGTTTGGTAAATATATATGATTCTTACCTCAAAATTGCGATGTTCAAAATCAGTTCTGATATCATTCACAACACAAGTCTCTTTCACTTTTCGAGACTTTTCAAAAAGTTCAATGTAGGTCTTCTAATGACACCTTTCTCCCAATCTAATCCCTGCACACCTTGGGACTCCGCCCAAAAGACACACAAACACACGTTCCCCACTGGAACCTGGACACTTCTGGTGAATGTACATACAGTGTCACCTCCCATAATCCGACGCCTTGAAAATCCTGACGCCATCATTACTTAACGAGGAAATACGTCAGATCATAGCTAAACATTCTCTCCAAGATTTTGGAAAAGTTTCCCTCCCCACTTGTTAATTCAACATTCGTTGTGTATTGCAATTTATAACATACTTGTAACTTATAGGCTTTTCAGATGCTCGGCCACTCAAAGAAATGCTGCCCCCAGCAGTAGGAAAATAGTACTTTCTAATTTCCAGATTCATTTACCTGGCAGGCTGACCTTCACGTGAGGGATTACTCTCATACTGTTTTCACGCAGAAACCACACTCCACTTTATGCAGAGCATGACAACAACAGCCCCAATCACCAATAAAATAGCGATGAGGAGGTATTGATTCAGGATGGGGAAAAGTTCTTCTTGAAGCATTGGAGGCAGAGGTGAAATTGTAGTGATCACTTCCCTTAGTAGAGTTGAAGACATTCCTGCTCAGAACTTGGAACCTCAGCATGACCAGTCTACACGCTGCATCAACCAACCTTAATCCATGTAGACAGAATGTATCTGACGGATTATGTTACCGAATTGAGATTTCACAACTCCAGCAAAATGCTGCATTGAGAGTCTTTGTAGAGACCACCTTGTACTCATGCTGGAACGGTCAAAATTCACAGTCAGAAGGAGTCTGGTTATGTACTAACATCTCGCATCCTAATCAGCCAGTGGTGATAATTGTAAAGATACTACTGTTGCCTGACCTCACCATTCCCCAGTTACATACTACTACTGAACCATTAAAACCACTAAGGAAAGGTCATATGATAAAACTATGAAACAATTCCAAGTTACTAACAGGAATTTCCACCATCAACTCCCTATAAGGTACACTAACTTTAAGATACTACCCTTACACATTCTTCCCAGTAAAAATTACCTGAGAACCATACCGATATACTGAATTCATGAAAGACAATTCTAAACTTCCGAGAGGTAAAATATCTCCCAAAATTCCCCTTAGAAGTGGTAACCACTGACTTAACCTGAGTTTGAATATCTGATGACATGTATTCCGCTCTTTACTCATTATTCAACTAGGTAGTTTGACAGGATGACAAAGCTACCGTGACATCTAAAACGTCCCCCCATTCTATCAACTTGTGACCAATAACCCCTTAAACTCCCAAAACCTTACCGTAATTACTACAAACTATCCCATTAAAATCATCAAAGTTTTACCCTGGTTAGCAAATACTGCCAATGCCTGTTCAATTCTCAGCAAATTAGCAATCGACATACTAGCAATTGCTCCTGTGACCATAACAGCTACTATTACCAATGGCACAACCCTCTTACTCATTCTAGAAGAGAACTGAAAAACCGAAACCCCTAAATTTGGAAGCCATATTAAAATCTTCGTAATCCTACCCTGAACCCTAACTGATCTGCCCAAACCTGTAACAGATCAGACGGATTCCGTCCGATACACTAATTAACCCCCAAAAAATCCTAAGCAACAGGACCTTATTCTGAAACTCCATACTCAAAGATATTGTGTCAGATGACAACCACACATCATAATATTCTTATATCATAACACACGGGACTAACCTCACCACGAAATTAGCCCATGCCACGACTCCCAAAGTCATAAAAAAGACAAAAGAAAGAACCTATGAGATACCCGATCTCGAAACAGAAAAAAAAAAACAGAAACCCATATACCTATAAAACCCTATGGTATTTCACACCTAATTTTAACTAAGTATTGCAACACACAAGAGCAAAATACTGAACTCGGACAATTAAAGATTTGTATAACTCTAGGGCCCAACGTCCTCCATTAATAAAAAAAAAATACAAGTCATGCCCATTAAAAAAACAAGCAAAGAGAGAGATAGGAAAGAAGAAAATGATCATAACAACAGTACAACACAGGAATGAACCCATAAGATTCCCATTAACCTGTCTTTTTAATTTTAGATATATGTGTCAACCGAGACAACCCCGTATTCTCATCTAGAACAACCAATTTATTTCCCTTCTTTACTTCTACAACATAAAAAGGATCTTCAAATTTAGGACCTAGCTTATAGTTCAACTAATTCCTGACATTTATTTTCACAAAAATCCTATCTCCCACAACAACTTTAACCCTATCCGGCTTCATATTACTTTTCTCTACCATATCCAGCATTTTCATTTAAATATTCCTAGCAAGACGAGCATATCACTCTTTTGCTGTTGACACAAGAGCCCTCATAGTATCATCCCTCGATGGAATAGGTAACAAATCGAACATGCCCCGTGCTGGGCAACCAAACAGCGCTTCAGTGGCAGACATTCCAATGGTATCACTAACCATAGAATTAATGCTGTGCTGTAGCTGTGGAATATATCGATCCCAATTTACATCGTTTCCGCCTACGGTCATCCTGAGAGCTTCAATAACCTTCCTATTTGCCCTTTTCATGAAGCTCACTAGCTTCTGGTCTATAGGGAACAATAGTGACCTTCTGAATACCCATTACATCTCCAAGACACTCTAATGTTTTGTTCACAAATTCTCTTCCATTATTTGTAATCAGCACCTCAGGAACCCCATAACGACAAATATACCCATTAAAGAATGCGACTGCCACCTCTTCTTCTGTTTTATGCTTCAACGGAAAAATCTCTATGAACCTAGTTAATTCGTCAACAACCACCAACAGGTGCCTATGGCCATAACTAGATTCACAGAAATTGCTCAAAAGATCCATAAGTACCCTGGCCCATGGCCTGCTGGGAGTAAGAAATGAACCTAATTTACAAGAAACGACCCTTAGCTTACACGCATTACAAACTGCACAACCTCTGACAAAGCCCTTCACTGACGTGAGCATATTCAAGAATTGTCCCCGTATATTTTGATATGTCTGCTCAATACCCAAATGTGGACTGCCAAACCTACAGTGAACAATATTCAGAACCGTAGGTACTAAACTCCTAGGAACAACTATTTGCGTCGTAGCACCCTTTTCTCACTATTCCTTAGTCTGTATCTAATCTTCCTAATTAACAAATTGCCCTCTAATTCAAGCCCTGCAAAAGGCAGCTTATAACCATTCCTAACTAATTCCCCTCTAAGAAACACTTTTGCGTCTGCCAAAATCTCATCCCCATCCTGCTTAGCTTTTACTAAACTAATATCAGAGTATATGCAATCTCCAGATACATAACATACATGAGTACCATCTGCATCAGAAAAACTTCTACCAAGGGCGTCCGCTAGAGCGTTGTCTACCCTCTATATACATAAGTTTGGCATCAAAGTTCCTGGTTTTCAGATATCACCTAGCCCTTTTAGGGGAAAGATCCGGCTTATTAAAAAGATCCAACAATGGCTTATGATCCGTAAGACTCTCTACTTGATTGCCCAAGAGAAGCATTTTGAAATGCAATAAATTAGACACTACAGCAAAGGCTTCTTTGTCCACTACCAACCATAACCGTTCATTACTACCCCATGCCTTAAACTTCCTACTGTGAAATGCAATCGGATGGAGTCTTATATCGGACTTCTGCATAAGGCATGCCCCTATACCATCATAGCTAGTGTCCGTTACCAACGTGAAAAGACGTTCCAAATCAGGAAATTTTAACACTGGGGGATTCACTAACGCATCCTTAATCTTCTGAAAAGCTACTCGCTGTCCATCTCCCAATACAAACTGCACATTATCCTTCAGGACATCTGTCAAAGGAGTCGCTAAAATAGAAAAACCCTTCACAAACATATGGAAAAATCCAGCCATACCTAAGAATGACCTAATCTGTTTCTTATTTTTGGGAGTAGCAAAATCCACAATTGCCCTAACTTTATCATCATTCACTTTAACACCCTCCTTAGAAATGACATGACCCAAATATACTATCTGCCTCTTCAGAAAATTACACTTAACTAACTTTATCTTCAAACCCTGCTAACCTAAGACTATTAAAAACCTCCCTAGGAACCTCTAAATGTTCCTCTACCGAATCCGTGGCAACTAGTATGTCATCCATGTACAGGAAGACATTTTTTTCAAACAAGCCATGCAAAACTATATTCATTAGCCTAGTAAATGTCATAGGACTACCTGATAAACCAAACAGCATCTGCATGAATTCATAATGTCCCTTCGGCAAAGAGAAAGACGTGTACTCTTGACTCTCCTTGCTAAGCGATACTTGCAAATGCCCTTGCATCAGATCAACTGAGGAATAAATATTCTTGCCTCCAATGTCAATAAATAAAGCTGTCAAACACGCCACAGGATAGCGATTAGGAATGGGTTTCTCGTTCAACTTCCTAAAGTCCACACAAACTTGGACTGAACCATCCTTCTTAGGCACTGCCAACAACGGGAAATTGAAAGACGAAGAACTGGGCCTAACAATGCCTTCTTCCTCCCACTTATTAACCTCTTGCTCCACCTGTTCTCTAATCTTAAAATGAATCCTATATGAAGGAAAAAAATAGGCTTAGTCTTGTCCTCCAGCTGAACCTTGTGTTCCAACACATTTGTTACACCTAACTTATCCCCTTTGAGTGCGATTATGTCTGCAAACTCGGCCAGAACATCTTCCACATCCCCAGCATATTCTTTATAATCAGCATTGGCTAAATGATCCCAAAAAACCTGCCTCCTAGCCTGTAAATCTGCTTCTGAAAAACTACAAAAATCCCTGACAATAGAACACTGAATTATCTTCGCCGACCCAATCAACAAAGTCAGCTGTGTAAGTACCCATTTGATAATTGCAAACTGAGTCATTACAGTTTAGCAGTTCCTCCCAAGTATTCCCTAAATTCAATACCTTGTTTATAGAACCCGTACACACTACCCCCTTCAACTTTTTGATACACTCATCCACACATACCTGTCTGGATTTATACACTCATTTCACTCGAACTTTCGCTATAGCAACCATACCACGACTAAGAACCACATCATCCGACAAAACCCCTTATAACACTTCTTACCCACCGACACATGTTCAGCATCCACCTTCAAACTCTCACGTACACCCAGTCCATTATCATCGTCCATCACACTCACATCCGTCCCCTCATAAGGCACAAACACACCAGGACCTCCCACAGTTTTACCACATACCCCTGTATGATCTGAGATTTTTCGTCTCCAACACGCTGGATGACCTAGTAACAATGTATTCCCCAAAGCAGCTCCTCTTATAACCAAAACTGGTTCTGTAAATGTTCTACCCCCAGCAGATAAATCCACATCTACGTATCCTAAAACCCATAATCTATTTGCTTGAACAACACATACTGTCTCTTTAGCAGGTCTCAAAGAACAATTGGAAAACATCGATCAGAACAACTCATAATTCATCAAATTAATAGAGGTGCCTGTATCTATAAAAACTCTTACATTTATCCCATGCACAGACCCTTTTACCACTGGCTTTGACCCAGAAGTCTTATATCACAAGAAACCCCCATCCAGTTTTCCTTTGCAACTGATCGGTCTTTAGACAATGCTCGCCAATCCCAAGATCCCCTCGAAAAATCCACTTCAAAACTGCCAAGGATGACCATAACACCTACAACTGCCACAATACTTAACATGGCAAAGTATCTTAATGTGTCCCTGCATATTACTGTTAAAACAACGAACCTGTGGGGCCCGAGAACTCAACCCAACCATCGACAAAAGCCTTCAAACCGCGGACTGAATCTCCTCTCCCTACACAACCATATGCTGACTAAGAAATCTCTGATCACTATTTCCTATTGCCATTGTCGCAGCTTTCCTCTTCATAATCAAATCCGTTAACTTATTCTTGGCTGATCACAAATGCAAAATTTCCCAAGTCCTGCAAAAGGACACTCCTTAAAAAACACAAGAGAAAACAATTTTCCCTGAAAGAATTCCCACACAGTATGAAACCCAAAATGATAATTCCCTTTACTCTAACAATTAATCCCCCCAAATCAAAAGAAAGTACTAATTAAACCCACAATTAAATCCAAAACAAATTAAACCCACAATTAAGTCCAAAATCCCATGGGGAAGAAACGGGTGGGCTGAGCGCACAGCTGACCGCAAAGTAGGTCAAGATGAACTTTGAGTCTTCAAGGGCAAAAAAAAAGAAAAAAAAAAACACTCAGTCCCCCCTCAAGTAAAGAGGATGGGAGAGTACCCTCATACTCACATATAGAAAATGGGACTTGAGCAAACAGATGCGAGAGAGAGAGAGAAAGAGAAAGAGAGAAAACACAGAGAGAAGATTTTGGAAAAGAGAAGGGGAAAGAATTCGATCCCCTCCCCTTAGTGCAATGCCTCCCTCCTATATCCCGATCCAATCCGTGATCTGCCAAAACACACAGAAAAAATGCTGAGCGGAAAACCCCGAAGAGACGAGCTCACCCCAGTCGTCAAGGCAAAGATTGTTGAGTAAGCTTATAGAAACAGCGTCTCCCTTTGCATACACGCATGTATGTACCCAAAATAAAACATGAACATATGTAACTATAAAAAGTTTCAAATCTAAGAAATGTATATACACTTGTGTAAGAAATGTTTACTCCGAGTAACTCAACAACTGACAAATAAAATTATATCCCAATAATCAAAGTCCCAGGAGATAATACAATAATTAGATAATCACTTTATTAAACCCTAAACACCGATATGAACTGCCGATTGCTATATAAAAAAACAAATCACATAAGCCAAGCCCAAAATTCAAATGCATTGCATAGAGAATGGAGCAGAAGGTGAGAAACCCCACCCAAACTAATGATGCCGCTGGCATGTCACTCAGGAAACGATGTCACTACAGCCAGTGCCTGATATTAGTTGCAGTGCAAATAAAAAGCATTCCAATCTGACACTAAAATTAACCATAAAAAATTATAACACTTACGTATGCCTCTGCTTGACAGCTACTGTGCAAAACCTTCTCACCCAAGAAAGAGAGAGAGAAAGAGAGAGAGAAAGAAACACTTGAGCATTTTCACATGTTTTGCCACACATAAGCGGTCAAGATACCACAATTAAACACTGCACAAACTATACATACCCAAACATTCCCCAATATGAACTAAACTCCAGAAATACCTATAAACACACTAAAAAACACCATTAAACACACACACAGACATTCGCGCACAAGAAGGACTGACTTAAATGCATTTCACAACAGCTTTCTAAGCTGAATTGCTGAAGCATCAAGATCCCTTTTCTGAGATGCCAATACCCCTATTAAAAGGATATGTCTCTTCAGAAGCATAACCTATACCCTATCTATTTACCTACCTGACCATCCATTCATGTCTAACACTGCTGCCAACCACACTGCTATGACCCTACGCAAGGCCAATTAGGGTCATAATCTCTTACTGCATCTGTTTCAAGATCAGCACCATATCAACTTTCATCTCTAAGATTCTCTGGTAGCGATGTCCCAACGTTGGGTCAGCACATTCCTTCTCCCTCGTGGACTCCTCTGCCTGTATCTAACCTCAGACAAAGGCTTACTGGAATTAAACACCCAGATACAAAAACTAGACTTTATTTGCAAATTTAACAAAAGTAATTCAGCAAAAGCTACAGTCATATGAATGGAAATCATAACTAAAGGAAATTCTGATACACAATCCATTGCATTAATGATTCTAGACCAACCAATACTAGTGACTAACACCTTGGTCATCAAATAAAATAAACAGGTCATAATTATTCTAGACCAAAATAAAATGTCATATTTTGTAGGTTGCACAGGTCAAAAATAGGTCAAAGTCTAGTATATTCCCAATGAGTGCATTCTCGATCTCTTACTCAGCGAAAAATCTAAAGACAGCATATCTAGAAGACAGCATATCTAGAAAAAACGTATACTCCACAGTAGCAAGGAAACGAAGGAAAAACACAAGAGAACGCACGGAGAACAGACACCTGGAACAAGGGAGCAGAGAAAGACCAAGATCACGAGGCGGTGGGGGTCACACAGGAGGAGTTAGGCGATTATAGGATTAAAGGTACCCACCACACAGATATAAATACAGCTGAAGTAGGCGTCTCCTCATTGTACGGATACTTGATAATGTGTACTGTTTGTCCGAGAAAGCTTGCAACTTTTTCTGAATAAATACTCTATTAGATACCATCCAGTTTGAATGAGGTCCTTTTAGTAATTCTACTAATACACAGAACAATTGTATGTATAAAGTAATAAAGCTAATATATATATA
>NC_089787.1:1304756-1327256 GCF_040412425.1 Macrobrachium rosenbergii | reverse complement strand
AAATTATTAGGTAACGCAATAGCGGGAGAGAGGAGTTTTGTCACTCAGGCCATGTGTTCTGAAGTTGTCTTAGAGAGATGTCATCATGAGCGAAAAGCACGTTGACAGGTGTTCGCCCAGTAGCGTAAGGTTTTGTCTCAATCGCTTTTGTTGCAAGTCAAGTGTCATCAGTTAAGATAAGTGCGAAGACTCGTGCTCATTCGTGTTTAATAAACACGCCAATCAAATGATTAGCTACCTGCTGGTTGTATCGATCACGTTGAGATCTCGTCCAAAACTTTTGTCCTTAAAGGCACGTATTGTTCTGATCGTGTCGACCAAAAGTCCAGAATATTTTATGAATCTCGACCCCAAACCTTTCGCCTTAACG
Organism: Macrobrachium rosenbergii; assembly: GCF_040412425.1. Classification (NCBI taxonomy): domain Eukaryota; kingdom Metazoa; phylum Arthropoda; class Malacostraca; order Decapoda; family Palaemonidae; genus Macrobrachium; species Macrobrachium rosenbergii. The sequence goes on along the minus strand of NC_089787.1, from coordinate 1,326,886 downwards.
ATGATGTCATCTAGTTGTTTTGTTTCTAACTGGAATACTAAAAATTTGTTCATTCTTATTCTAGAGACCTTTTATGCTGGTTCTCTCTCTCTCTCTCTCTCTCTCTCTCTCTCTCTCTCTCTCTCTCTTAAGAAAGAGAAGTCTACAACGTAAAATAAATTTATTGTTGTCATTAATATTAATCTTAGCTTTTGAGGTCTGAGTAATTAGTGGTAACGGCGCCTATCAGAAAAGTGTGATAAGTGGATTTCAAGCTGCAGCATTTGGGGTAATCTTGTGAAAGTTTTCACAAGTTTGTGTAAGTTAAAGTGAAAAGCATAATTTTAAGTTTGAAGAGGTGTGATTCAAACTGAGTTGGTTATTTGTAGATTGTTTAAACAGATTTATGATTAATTGACCGGTCAATACATTAAGAGTTTTTTGCTTTACTGAATTTACACTACATTTCATTTTCATGTCTTGTGTAATTGTGTACTCTTAATGTCATTTGAACTATTTGTTTCTTTTTGAATTATTTGTTTAGTTCTTTGCCAGCTTAACGGTGCCATATTTTGTGCATTTCCATTCTCTTAGTTTTGAAGATACTTACTTAATTTTGCTTCACATGTTAACATTTTCGTAATTTAATTCCGTTTCATAATTTGATTTGAGAATTTATTCATTTTGTGTTTTCAAGCAAAATTGTGAATTTTGATTTCAAGTAATAGTAAATTCTCTTTAGATTGTGATTTTTGATTTATGAATTTTAAATTAAAAATAAGTTTCTGCATTTAAAATTTTTACACCAGTGTTCCATTTGTTGAGAACGATACTATCATCGTACCAAAGTTAGTCATTTATGCTAATTTTCCATTTTCACATGATGACTCCTTCAGAAAAAGGTTTATCCAAATCATACAAAATCATTATAGTGCAGTCAGTATTAAACTAATATCGAAAAATCCCTTAATCATTGGGTCTTTCTATAAGCATAAAGATTAGTTAAGTCCCTCCTTTACCTCTAATGTAATATATGAATATACTTGCCAAAAGTATAACTCTGGGATATATGTGGGATCTACATAGAGGTCGCTGAGGGTCAGAATCGATTCTCATCATGGAATAAGTTTTCTCAAAGGAAGTAGACTCTCCAATGCTGAGCATTTGACATCAGGAATCATGCAAAAGTTTGCAAAATCCTTATTGAGAGAGACAATTTTTGCATCAGGGCAAATGTCGTTGCTCATTAGAGTTGCAGCTCAGTTCAGCTAGTTCCCCACTTGAATACCCAAACCTCTTTGATCAACTGCATCTTAGCTAACGTGTCTCCTTCTGTTTTGTGTCAAGTCATTCAGTCTTCCTTTCTTTGAAATGAAGGTTGGTCGGCAGCCTTAGCTTTTAAATATACTTTTTTAATTGTCAATTTTAGTCTATTTGCTGTTTTTTTTTATTTTAACAAATTTAAGATTTTTTTATAATTTTATCATGTTTATTGACAGATTCACTGAAGAAGTAATAAAGATAATATTACAAAACGTTGGAAAACAGAAAAGACAAATGTAGAAATTGGCCTGTTTCCTTAGTCAACCTGTGATTTGATATTGCTCTTGGCCTTCACTTGGCTGTATGTATATATATATATATATATATATATATATATATATATATATTGTCTATATATATATATATATATATATATATATATATATATATATATATATATATATATATATATATATATATATATATATATATATATATATATATATATATATATATATATATATATATATATATATATATATATATATGTATATTGTTACTGTGTGTGTATATTGACCAGACTTGTTCTTGGCAACAGAATGCCATGAAATCGGCGACAGCAAAACAAAACAACAATGAAAAATGGAAAGAAGATGATTATTAACCTTAGGTACTCATTTTAGTCAAGTTGCTGCAAGGCACAATTATACTCAGTTAACAATTAATTACATTTAGTCATCAATTAAAACAATAGTGTACAATTTAATTATGACTAGTGGCACACACGATTAATCAAATAAGAATTATGGCCTTAGAGGTGGGCGATAAAATTGGTGGAATTCCATGTCCCATTGCAAGTGGATGAGTGTAGATGCAGAGTGAAAGTTGCGTGTAAGTGCCCCTATGGCCACAGTTCAATCTAGCCATTTATTTCAGTTCCAAATCTAGCCATTTATTTCAATTATATATATACCCTCCAAATACGTAACAATATATATATATATATATATATATATATATATATATATATATATATATATATATATATATATATATATATATATATATATATATATATATATATATATATATATATATATATATATATATGTACACACACAAAACACATATATGTATATATATATATATATATATATATATATATATATATATATATATATATATATATATATATATATATATATATATATATATATATATAGTCAACGTTAAATTGTTTCACCTATCGGAGATGGACCTTGAAAACCAAAAACGAAATAAAAGATTACTGCCACCTAGGAACATGAAATTCTAAAGCAGGGAACGAATTTCTCTAGAAGGTAGCTTCCACAAAATTAGCCTGTACACTAGACCCTTCTAGTCCAATCGTCATTTCACTCCATCTATCTAACGTTTTATATTTTTCCTATACGTGTCCTTCTAACACTTTCATACTCTTTACATAACCTACAGCCTTTTCTGTACTCATGCCTGAACTCTTTACTTTCAAATATGGCATCTTTCCTATTTTTTATACTTAAATAACTCCACTCTATGCACCATCACAGTTACTCATAATGTAAATTGAACTATTCTGACAACATGGCCATTTAGCACCCCCACCCCCATTACTATAAAAGATATATGGTTCTATAATCCCTTTATAGTATATATATTCGCAACCTTCTGCACATAGCTTGACACTTTTAATTTTCACATTTATTCTGTCTCACTTCTTCTCATATACTAATGTCCTTCATCATACTTACTCCAAATACCTATGTGAATCTACTGTTTCCACTCACCCGAGCCACATGTTAACTTCGCGGCTCTTTCTCCCTGGTTTCCATTTATGGTAAAACCCTTTTCCTCTGCTCATATTACTCTCAAACGCCTACTCCTGCAAACACTTTTAACGTCTCAATAGCCTCTGCAGTTTCTCTCCATTATCCCTAATCAGCGCTGCATTATCTGCAATTACTAAGCATTCATGGCCCATTATCTTTTCCCTGAGCTTCATACCCATGTTTGACGTCTTTTCTTCCGAGCTCTTGCGTCAACCGCATGAAAATACTCAACATTCATGCAAAAGTAATATGTTTTTTCTAGCCCACTCACGTCCAGGTATACGAACATATACTTTGAGGTCCGTTTCAAAAATATTTAAAGTCTGTATGTATGTATACATACATTCATACATATATATATAATAATATATATATATATATATATATATATATATATATATATATATATATATATATATATATATATATATATATATATATATATATATATATATATATATATATATATATATATATATATATATATATATATATATATATATATATATATATATATATACTCAAAGCTTCTATTATATATCATTGCATCATTCTTATTCCATCATTACTTCATTACTTGTTAAACTATTTTGAAAAATTTTTTCATTTAGATGGTAGTTTGATATAAAAGGTAAGTGTTGAACTCTTACGTCAATTTACAGTGAGGTTTTCCAGTGCAATGTTGCCTATCTCTCAATTGTCTTCAAAATTTTCCTATTTCCTTTTTAAAGATTATATATTTTTTTCCAACCTCTCACAATATTTCCTCATGACAAATACTTGATACTTATATCTCTTTCCTTGTCTAAACACACACATTGTTCCTCCCATGTCAATCAGTATGTCATTTTCTTAATCTAAATCATTCTTCACATCCACTGATAGAGTAGGCAGCGTTATGCCCCAATAATTCTTCGTCCCTTTTATTATCCTCAACCTACTTACAGGAAGAATGGTGTAAGTAACGAAGAGAAAAAATCTTCGTACTGAGAGTATTCAAACAAATTATAGAGAGCATGTAAGCATTAAATGAGCAATCATTTGTTTTCCCTTCTGAGATACTATACAGACCAGCGCATGGCATACCCCATACCCAAAATTATAGATCGACCTTTCCATTGAACAGTTCAAACTAGTTGCAAATACAAATACAATATTACAAACAGGATAAGATGAATATCATTTCATAGTTCAACTGGTTGGTGGTATCTGAGTTTTCTTCTCATTTTTTTTAATCCATATCCTTTTCGCTATCTGGTGCCTTTCACTACTGAAGCCCTTAGAGTCGTAGCATTCTGCGTTTTCAATTAGATCTACAGCACGGTTTATAATAAGGATAATGATAACAATAAGAATTTTAATAACAATGATAAATGTTTACAAAAAAATGAGTAAAACGAGAACCAGTTTAATTACGCATTTAAGAAGTAGTAGCAAATGTGGATTTTTAGTGAATTCTTTTGAAGGTGTAATAATTTCCTCAAATATGAAATAATCATCAGCTTTAAGCCCCACTGAGTAAGTATTATAATGGCTGCGTGAAAGTAATGTCCTATTTCATTCTGTTGTGATTTTTGAATGCGTTAATGTAGGCATTTAATGCTTTCAATGGATAATCTTTATCACTGCCGAAATAGTGAGCGCTGTGCATTAGAATTCATGGAAGTTTAAACTTCACGAAGCTAAATTATTACCAAAAATCCTCTTATAAAAAAAGGTGATTATAGGTGCTAATCTTTATGAAGTGAAAGCAGATATGAATAATACATTGACACTGAAAGATAAATGACTACGAAAAGCTAAAGCAGACTTTTGATGATATTTTCAAAAGAAAAATGTAGATTACAAATTTTAAACCTTAATGCCATACAAGCTAGATTCAAATTCAGGTAAAATAATGCAGTGGTACCTCATGACTTATTTTTCGTCAGATAAATTTTCATTGCAAAAATTATCTACTAACCTGCGTAGGCTAGAAGTCCACTGGGAACGGAAAACAATTTAATAGGCTTCTCACATCGATAAACTTACCCAAAAAACTGAGAACATTTTGAGGGGTAAATACGCCATTATAGCTATTAAAGATTAGTATTTTTCCCTAGTCATAGCCCCAATGTTACTGTATTGTATTTTTGTTATATTGCGTCATCATCATGACGCTATTAGAGAAGTCCGCATATGGATGGTGCAATAAGACACATTCAAGGGACGCGCCAACGCCCTAAGACCAGATGATGTTGCATGTTAGCTGTCTGAACTTATCCCTGAATTGATTTGTTTTATATTTTTAAGTGTCATTAATTAACCGAAGCTTAAATTTCTTCCTTTAGGAAATAATGATTAATGTAAAAATATTTCAAATTAGTTTTATAATGACAAACTTAATTTCAATAATTATTATGCAAACGCTGAGGGTTTCACTGACTCTCGTGCAGGTATCTCCGAAGTATAGATTTCTACTTTCTTAGGCTATAAGTTTTAAGAAAATGGCAATTGACAAAAGTATTTGCTTTTTTGGTAATAACTTACAAATTTTCATAAGTAGAAAGCTGTTTTTTTCCTTAATGATGCGTGTTTTACTAGAAATATAATATTTTTATAAACATCAAAGGGAAAAAAATCGGTTCCTCTTGTTTTGTATATTGTCTGAAATGGCACATATATTTTGACACTTTGTAATCAAATGAAATCGTCAAGAATCTTAGAAAGGTTACAATAAAAATTGGAAATACAAATGGATTTTGTTCACATAAAAAGATTAAAGGATACTTTTAAAAATGATAACATTTGCTTGTATATAAAATATCATATGCTATCAATGCACTATGTTTGATGTTCATATACTTATATTTTTCCGTTCAGACATCAGCGGGGCAAGTAAGCAATCATCTTGGAGGATATAATGAACATGCAGTCGTAGGTCGACACAATGCCCGTCACAGGTCAAAACTTACATGAAACTGGGATTTCTTGGCTGCCTAAATTCATGGGAAACTTGGCATCTGCAGTTGAGGGCCTGACACTATTATAGCTCCGATTCCTTTTGCCCGATTTTAATTCTGGCAGTGGACGCACTTTATCAAACTTTTCCCTCATGATGCCGCTCTTCTTTTTGGTCCTATAATGACTGAAAATAAATAAGTAATTCACAGCAAAGAAATGACACGTTTCACGGCGTATATCTACAGTATGTCACAAATTCTTTAACACAAGATGGGTGCGGGTCGGCAGTGGGGAGACATTGCCATACACTTATACATTTGTGAAAAAAACACCGTATACTGTAAATATATCACGAGCAAATTAAAAATAAGAGCAAACTCTTTTGTTGCCATTTGGGTAAGCAATAAGTTGATCTGTAAAATATTGCGCAATTGAGAAGACATTTGTTTGTCAGCAGCATCGTATAATAAATAAATGCTGATAGGAAGCTAACGCTTATTAATATACAGTATGTATATATATATCTATTATTAGCATATTGATTTATATATTTTTCGAAATATGAAATATTATGTGAAAAATAATTTTGAAGTACAATTATTCATGATGACATGAAGAAAAGACCAAATAAAATGGATACAATTCTACATTTCCTTCGGAATCATCGTCTCTGTTAAAGTACGGAAGTGAATCATAATTAGCAAAATCCAAGTAAAAGGGTTTAAAAGGTAATGCGAAAGTTTTGCAATAATTTGCCGCTTACTGGGACATGAAAGTGGTGGGAAATATTAAAATCCACTCTAATTTTTGGAGCAATTGTCCAAAGGATGTGTTTGTTAGAAATTAAACTGTCCAAAATTGTTAATTAATTTTAGATAATTTCTCGAAATTGGCCATCGGAACACCCCCATCAAGGCTATTGAACTGAACCTAGTGCTAACAGATGTTTCTGACCTAGTGAAGGCAGAATCAAGCTGTAACAGATGTTTCTTCCATATTCAGAGCTAATATATGAATTCAGTGCTAATAAAGTTGCCTGTCATACCTAAGGTTATTATGCGGAACCTAATGCTAATAAGTACTTCTGTCTTAATAAAGGCTAATGGTACCAAGTTTTTTTTTCTCTCTCTCAAGGATATGGTACGGACCTCTAAAGACTGAAAATGGTGCTAATAGATGGAATTGGAATATGAGATTTAGGCCTAATGCCAAGCGCTGGGACCTATGTGGTAATTCAGAGCTGAAAGGAAAATTGAGAGTAAAGGAGGTTTGAAAGGTGTAACAGGAAGAAAACCTCGCAGTTACACTATGAAAAAATTGCCAGGAGAGGGTGGAAAGTAAGACAGAAGAAAGAGGATATGAAAGGAGGTACAGTAAAAGAAATGAAAAAGGGTGCAGCAAGGGGCCGAAAGGATGCTGCAAAGAACCTAAAGCAATGCCTACAGTGCACAGGGTGAGGTGCGCTGGTGGCACTACCTTCCTAGGGGGTTGCTAACAGATATTTCTTCCTACCCTCCTAGTAGGTCATTTGCTGAATTCAGCGCTAACAAAGGCTTTTAAAGAACTCAAAGGTAGTTTTATAAATCCACCTCTGACAGATGGTTCTTCCTTAATAAAGGATGATAGTGAATCTGGTGGTAACAAATGCATCAAGGATAATGGAGTTTAATATACCGATTAGGGTGATATTATAAGTTGCCGCCTTACTGTAGGCTAATATATGAGTTTATTTCTAAGAAACGTGTCTGTCATACTCAAGGCCAGTGTACTCAGTGCAATGCAAACAGATATTTCTGGCTTAACGAAGGCTAACGTTTTATCTGCAATACTTGCGGCTAATGCTCTGAATACTACTGACTGAATAAAGTGCTAATAAGGGTTTCAACCGTACTCAGAAGAGATGTTCCTGTTATTCATAAAGATCAGTTAGCAGAGATTACAATTACAGGGAGAACAGGAAAAAACTTTGACTGGTCAAAGTAAAGGTCTATATAGAAGGATACACATTACGGGTTATCCCTCAATTATAAAGTACTGATCCAGGTCATGAAAAAAGACTTTTGGTGCTAGACAGCCCCTTATTAGTATTGCTCCTTCATATTTCATTCCGAGCTACGTCTCTAGAAATTTGTATCATATTCAATGAACATTTTAGTAATTCCAAACTGTGTAGACATTTTGGGAACAAAGATTTACTGTAGGTTGGATTTTGGTATTATTATTATGTCAGTTTGATATATTACACTAGTTCCTCTAGTGACATTATTTCAGATAATACTCAGATATAACGTTGCAGCGCTTATTACAATTATTAGAAACCAAGTTTCATTCTCTCTGTGTTGTTGGTGTAGGTAGGAATATATATATATATATATATATATACAATATATATATATATATATATATATATATATATATATATATATATATATATATATATATATATATATATATATATATATATATATATATATATATATATATTTATATATATATATATATATTCTTTATTTGCAATGACAAACGCTTACAAAGTGTGAAGAAATTGAGATTTAAATAGATAGGGTATTGCAGTTATAAAAATTACATACACACATTATTATATATATAGTATATATATATATATATATATATATATATATATATATATATATATATATATATACATATAAATGAAGACAAAATCCATGAAGGAAAGAGGAATTATGACGTGCTGCAAGGCCTTTCGACTTGTAGTCTTATAAATAGCAGATTGAATGTATATATGACAGATGGGGATTACAAAGGAAAAAAAAAATATGTACCTGGAACCCAACATAATTGAAGAATTAGCAGACCTACCAAAAACAGGGTTAATATTTAAGAGATTTTACAAAGGATTAGGCTCAATGGCCTAGGAGTAGGGGACAGGACAATTATTAAAAGATTATACAAGGAAGATGACTGACCAACAAAATTTTTTATTAAAGTACAACTCAATAATTCTCATTTTGGTACACAACTTAAATTCTTGTACAAGGTCAATATATATATATATATATATATATATATATATATATATATATATATATATATATATATATATATATATATATATATATATATATAGTATATATATATATATATATATATACATATATATATATATATATTTGGTATAATATTAAACTTGTATACAAGGTCAATATATATATATATATATATATATATATATATATATATATATATATATATATATATATATATATATATATATATATATATATATATATATATATATATATATATATATATATATATATATATATATATATATATATATATATATATATATATATATATATATATATATATATATATATATATATATATATATATATATATATATATATATATATATATATATATATATATATATATATATATATATATATATATATATATATATATATATGTACATTTGGTAATATATATATATATATATATATATATATATGTTATATATATATATATATATATAGAATATATATATGCTATATATATATATATATATATATATATATATATATATATTAATATATATATATATATATACATCTAAATATATATATATATATATATATATACATATGTATATATATATACATATATATATGTTTTGGCAGAATACTTATGCTGCTTAAGATTGGATTGGCCTATGTCAAAAGAGGGGCAGCCAAAATATGGAATTTTATATATTATGTTGTTGTTTTCCTTAGGGCTCTATTTTATTAGCATTCCTTTTAGTGTGTTAGTATAGAAAAAAAAACAAGGTTGACAGTAAAAGATTTTAACAATGATTTTTGTTTTCAAAACCACTAAAATAAGGCAAGCTAAGAATGTTCTTAGGGGTTTCCTTCTCCATGTTACTTTCACTATAAAATTTTTTGTGGGCTTTATTATGGCAAATATCTAGTATATAAATACTGGGGACTGACAATGTGCAGTGCTCTTAGAAACATAGAAAAAAAATTGATATTTTCATATTAAGGTGATGACCTGAATAAAAATGGACAAGTTAACCCTTCCAACCCTTTAGGCTACCTGTACTAGCCCACCCACTTTCTTCCGTCCTAGTTCTTCGGCTAGCTGTACTAATCGACTGAAAAGTTTTTGAGTATTCGTTTCTTACTTCATAATATGATTTTTTCCTTTATTTAGATCAGCATACTAGCTTCAGTGGTTCCTGATGATTAATTTTATTCCAATTTGAAATAAATCATCATCCCCATTCCCTAAAATCATTCCAGATTAATAAACAAAGGAAAAGCGCAAGATTCCTTTTCTCAGCAGCTTTTGGCCACGTTCAGCGGCCATCAGGCGGTAATACACATCTCTGCTCTGCCAGTTAGCTAGAGAAAACAAGAAGGATCCACGCGAGGGATTGCTGGGGTGAGGGTATGGACTTCACTCGGTCACTTTCTTTCCCCTCTGCCCAAGCTCTATGTTTTTAATATTGGAAATTATGTTTCATTCTTTTAGAAAAATAAATCGCATACTGACCATACTAATCTTTATTCATATATTCATCCAAATAATTAAAGAAAGAGTTTAAAAACGAAAATCTTGATATTTTCCACAGCTATTTACAACTCGCATATATAGTAAAGGTTAACAATTCTGTTACCAACTTTTTCAATTTTGTTTGCCACTCTTTTTGAGAAGCTAATGTCCATATTTAATTAATCTCCGAATCCTGGAAAAAGTGCGGCAACTCGTTTATCGGTCCAGTGTCAACCCTTAAAAAACTGATTTCTAATAATAGTATAGTATAACTGGTATTTGCACACTACATCTGAAATCTTAGAATTCTTTTAAATGTGTCCTGCAGAAGGAAAGTTATAGGAATCGACAACAGTGGCGATAACGTAGTCATTTTGTTATAACGAGGTTTGGTTGAATGGTATACGATTCGCCCGTTCTGACTTTCAACTTGGAGAGTGATATTGGCGAAAGACTAACTCTCTCCGACAACTTCTTTACGAAAATAATAAATGTTAGCAAGGACGAAAAAAAGTGGAAAATTATCCGTTTACCTGAACACAAAAATTCTTTCCTCTCATGATTTGCCATTTATTTTTTAACATTGAAATTTCTCCTTTTAATTGTCGACGATATAAACAATAGTGCATGGCTAAAGATTAACATAAAAGATCCTCTGCAATAACATTCTCTCTCTCTCTCTCTCTCTCTCTCTCTCTCTCTTTCTCTCTCTCTTTCTCTCTCTCTCTCTCTCTACATATATATATATATCACATTACCACAGGTGAAAAATAAGAATGGGGTGTGGGGCCTAGTTTCGACTTTATTTCCAAGCCATTGACAGAAGGACTGATACAGAGTGTGAGAAGTCACAAATATATATACTACAAGAACAGTACTGACAAACATACAAAACCGTTAGAGGCTCCATATCCCCACTCAGGCCGGTGTCGAGGTAGGAGTGGCCTTATAACTCATTTTGGCTAAAAATCACAATAGACTCTCAGGGGACATTGCTGATAAACAGACCATACCCACCTCAGATCCCACCTGACAGGTGTCAATGAGGCGGGGTTTGGAAACTCATTAACATTACTACCCTCGTACTGTGTTTACAAAATGATAATCCTATTTTCATACATCTCTGAACCTACTTAAAGTTTAAACAATTTACAAATTTCTTTTGATATTAAAGGATCAAGTTTATACATTATGACTGATATTCATATTATGGTTGTAACTTTCTTTTATGAAGCTAGATTCAATGATGTTCCTTTCCAGTGCATTATTAGAATATACAATCCCTTTTGCCCCTTCCCAGTTGATAGCATGATTGTTCTCACTAACATGTACAAATATACCACTGTTCCCTTGTGCATATCTCACATTTCTTATGTTGTTCAATTCTTTTTTCCAGTGCTTTTCCCGGTTTGTCCAATATAAAGTTGTCACAAGACTTACACGGAATTTTATATACACCCTTTAATATTGTCTGGGGAGTTCTTGATAAGTACATTTTCATTGTTGTATTGTTCTTAAATGCGACATTAAACCAAAATTCTTAAGAAGATGAGGATATCTTTCATACTATTATTATAAGGCAGAACAAGCAAATTTTTTTGTGTTGTAGGTTCTTTCTGGTTTTGATACATAGTCTTTTTGCCCTTCAAATGCACTGTTTAATACACTATCAGGATATTTCAATTTTTGCCTGCATTCCTAATCTTATCTATTTCATCATCCCAATATATTATACATATATATGCTCTTAAAAACATAGATAAAAACACTGACAATAAAATGTTGCTTTGTCCAGAATGAAATGCATAGGAAGAAATATTATGGGTTTATACACACTATTATTACATGCAGACTACTATTTCTTGTATAGGACATCCAGAAAGAAATGGCACCCATCATTTTCCATTTCCATTTGTATTTACAGTTGATGGTATAATTATTTAACTCACTTCAGAAGGGACATCTTGGTTCCCTATACACAAATTATGTAACTTATATAAACCATGTTACATTAAGATATTATGTTGTTTAATATCTTCTTTTATAATCCAACACGTGGGGATGGGGTTTCCCACTTCTAGTGTTAAGTAATATACATGAAAGTTTAGATATTTGACGACATAATCCCCGTATAGGAATAAGATGTAAAAAATTGTTGCTATAATTATCAATTAGGTACCATCAATTAAATTCGATATTCTGGATGTCCTTACGAAGAAATAGTAGTGGAGTTTAAATATTGTGTATAGAAAACCCACTATATTTCTTCCTAATGCATTTTATTCTATATAAAAAATCAGTAATCTATGTTTTTAATGCACCAACATAGCCCTATTGATGATGAATAGATAAGATTAAAAATGCAGGCAAAAATTGAAATATCCTGATAGTGTATTAAACAGTGCATTTGAAGCGGTGTATCAAAACCAGAAAGATTACAACACAAAAACTTATAATAGTATGAAAGATATTCTGTTCTCATTTAAGAACAATACAACAATGAAAATGTACTTATCAAGAAACCTATACAAAGGGTATATACTATATATATGTGACAATTTTTATATTGACAAAACTGGGAAAGCACTGAAAAAGAATTGAAACAATATAAGAAATATGAGATATAGGGAACAGTGTATATTTGTACATCTTAGTGAGAACATCATATATCAATAATGCAAAAAATTTTATTTTATAATGCACTGGAAAGGAACATCATTGAATTTATAGTTACAACCATAATATGAATATAGGAATGTAAACTTGATCCTTTAATATCAAAAGAAATTGTAAATTGTTTAAAAAAAAGGTAACAATTAAGAGATGATGAAAATAGGATTATCATATTAATAAACACAGTACGAGGGTAGAATGTTAATAGTTTCCAAATGCTCATTGACACCTGTCAGGTGTGGATCTGAGGTGGGGTATGGTCTGTTTATAGCAATGTCCCCTGAGAGTTGATTGTGATTTTTAGCCAAATGTATGGGACGCGAACCCTTCATGGAGCCTCTCAACGGTTTTGTATGTTCGTCAGTACTGTTCTTGGTATATATGTTAAAATATCACTTGCATCAGTCCTTCGTCAATCTTGGAAATATAGTTGAATGGTCCATTACATTCATTTTCACCTGGTAATGTGTGATAAATAATTGCAAAAGTGTAAATCATCTTATTGAATTACTGGTATATTATTCATTTATCACTATATATAAATTAGGTATATATATATATATGATAATTCTCCATCGGAGATACGTGTGTGTGTTCGTGAATGTGTCTATTTATTTATTTATTCCTGTGAAACATGTTTGTTCGTTTTCATGATTATTTATATATATATATATATATATATATATATATATATATATATATATATATATATATATATATATATATATATATATATATATATATATATATATATATATTAACTTTATCACATACGCAATTGTTCTGTGCATGAGTACAATTACTAACAGGACCTCATTCAAACTAGCTGGTACGGATACTTGATAATGAGGACTGTTTGCCTAGAAAGCTTGTAATTTTTTTCTGAATAAATACTCTACTAGTTACCATCCAGCTTGAATGAGGCCCTATTAGCAATATATATATATATATATATATATATATATATATATATATATATATATATATATATGCACACAATATATATATATATAAATATATCTGACTATATATAGAAATAGGTCTCTCAGGTGGATAGAAATAAATATACGTTATCACCTGTGCCACACACACTGGGCCCTAAAATAGTTTTGAGAGCATTGGAATTACCTGGGCAAGCTACTTGCATAGTTTTATCCTCGACTCAGCAATGACCCAATAAGACAACATTTCATTCAGGTTATCCCTTCTGAGTGAATCTTTTAGAAATCATCAATCCCCCCACACAATCACGCGTGGAACATCAAATAAAATTTCTGACTGTGTGTGTCTCTGTGGAAAGCAAGGCGTTATCTGTGTTGGAACCTGAACAACTGTACGTTTACCTGGGCAAGCTAACTGCTTGTGTGTTTCCCCAATCCCGACTCATGACCCAATAGCCATTTCATTGATTATATATGAATAAGACAGGAAATCATCAATACACAATCATGTGGAACGAAATAAATTTCTGACTCGTCGGGATCGAACCTTTTGTCTCTAGGTAGGAAAGCAAGTGGGCGTTATCCTGGGCCACACAGTCTAAAAAGTTGGAACCTCGTAAACACTTGGAATACCTAGCTAACTGCTTGCATACTTATTTAGTTTTCCCCAATATATACCCAATAGCAACATTTCATTATTTTCCCTTAGAGGTGAATAAGATCATAAATCATCAACAGACAATCATATGGAACAGAAATATGACTACGTATACCCAGGTAGGTTGGAGCGTTATCCACAGCGGCCAATTTCTAAAAAGTTGGAACATGAGAGCAATGCGGCCAATGATTACCTGGGCAAGAAGCTAACTGCTTGCATATAGTTTTACTTTTTACTCAGCAATGACCAAATACAACATTTATCGAATTATTGATTAGTCATAAGATGAAATCATCAACACACAATCATATCGATCGACGTGAGTCAGAAATTTATTTTCTGTTCCATACGTGATTGTGTGTTGATGATGTTATTCACCAGAAGGGATAATTCGAATGAAATGTTGTCTAACAATTATATGCTGACTAGTATAGTTGGGGAAAATGGTATGCATATATTCAGGTAATTGGTGCAGTTGATCTCAGGTTCCAAATCTTTTAGACTATGGCCAGACAATAACGCCTTTTTCCACCTGAGTAGCATCAGTTATCTCAAGGAAACCTTCCCTGGTCCCCACAAGGATGGGGCAATGGCTGAGATGTCAACAATGTTGAAACAGGTGCTCTCCATCCTCCCTAAGATGGTTCTGGTAGCTAATCTTTGGTTATTTCTTGTGATGTAGGACTTCTATGGAACCTTCAGAGGTGAAGCCAGAGGTCTGTGCATGGGTTGGGTGTTAATATTTTTATTGATACAGGCAAACCTCTATTAATTTGATGAATTATGAGTTGTTCCAACTGATGTTCTCCGATCGTTCTTTGAGATCTGCAAAAAGACAGTATGTGATGTCAAGTTAGGTTATGGGTTTTGGGTTATGTAGATGTGAATTTATATCTTGAGGGTAGAACTTTTACAGAACCATTTTTGGTTATATGGGGGGCTGGTTTGGGGAATACTTTGTTACTGGGTAATCCCTAGTACCTGATGGTATGGTTGCTATGGTGAAAGTTCAAGTGAAGGGAATGCATAAATCCAGACAGGTGTATGTGGATGAGTGTCAGCGAAAAGCTGAAGGGGTAGTGTGACAGGTTCTATAAACAATGTATCAGGTTCAGGGATACTTGGGCAGAATTACTAAACTGCAACAATTTCATGAGCCTAGCCTGGGGTTGGTCTTTCTAGCCCTAGGCACACTCTAAACTCATTTGACTACTTAGCTAAATTCATGAAAAGAAGTGTGGGTAACTGTAGGTTAAATGGTTTTCAAAAAGAAATGCAAGACTCCACTAATTAGGTTTTTATTACAAAGATCAGGACATTGCAAAGGAGCTCCTCATAGCTCCCTTGGCACAGGTATTACGTTAGTCACAAGACAAATAGTGCCAGTATCAAAGACTTTTATGATCTATGGGGATTTTTCTTAACTATCGAATTAATTATCTCTGAAATAAAATCCCACTGGGGGAACCTCTAAGACTAGGTAAATGTACAGAATTCTTTAGAGGCATATAAGTCTTCAGGAATCACCCTTGAAGTGTTCTTCCATGTCAGGAATTCAGGAATTGGCACTATGGGCAAACATATATACACACAGCATCAAATGCCTATTCTGCAAGACAAACTTACTGTCACTTTGATGCAAAGAAACACTTCCACTGTGTGTGTGGGAGTGCTGTGTGTGTGTGAGAGGGAACACATTAACACCTCACTAGTTTTATCAGAAAAGCATTGACATATCAGAAAGAATGAAAATGATACAGAACAATATATTTTTAATAATATTCCAAAATCCAGACTGTACCTTTTTTAGGATTGTTGTCTTAATGTGCATACCAGACCACGTGGGTTGTGTTTGAGATGTTCAGGTGTTCTTTTGAAAGAAATGAGACTTCTTTTTCAGCTTTGGAGACTGCCCACCAGCATCGACTGTACTCTGATGCTGGCTTGTGATGAACTTACTCTGTGTGACCCTGGTCAGGTTGTTCTAGTGACCCCTATTCAGGTTCTGATTTATGACTGTGGTCCATTCAAGAACTTTATCCTGCATGTGGCGTTGTCTGTTTTCCTCCAGGTTTTGACTGCCTCATGAGGGAACAGTGCGGAGGGGTACGAACAGGAATCTGAGAGTTAAGGATAATCTCTGGCACTAATAAGGCTCAAGCAAATGGTTTTCTGGTGAAGCTGCCAGAATTGATTTATGGATGCCAGAGGTTTAAACAATGACACACCCTCGGTTATGCCATGTAAATAGGTTTGCCATCACCAAATTTGCACTTTACGTGCTTAGCCTGCTAAAAAAGTTTAATTATATACTTATAAAGTAATAAAACAATTAAAGTTTCAGTATTCAAATGTATAATCATCCAAGAGTATTCCATTGTCCAGTAAGCTCAATAGAAAAAATTGTGGCAGGAGTTGTTTGGTAGCTCTAAACTTATATAAAATGTGTGTTTTATACAGCATGCAAAGATTGTAATATTCAGAGGAGACAAGATAGAGGGACCAAGCTGCATAACAAAGAAAACAAGTGGATTATGCTAGTCTAAGCAGGGCTTTAAATTATATCTCTCTCTACTCTCTGAGTACACACACAGTTACACACAAACATATTCATTGCAAGTAACATGGCAAAGAACTTTTTCAAATTTTGAACATATCAGCGTTATGAAAGTCAGTAACTTTTCAAATTTCAGGCCTCTGAAAATATAACTAATGCCAATTATATCTGATATGAATTCCTATGAAAATCTAAAAAAAAATACAAGAATTTATAATTATTAAGAATTTATTAAGAAGATATTATCATAAATCATTAGTTCGGAATTAGTTATGAATTGGCTGAACTATAAATGCTAATGATTTTAGAGAAAAATTAAATACTTTTTTTGGGGTGGTTCAGATAGTTTTATAGTGTGAGTGTATTACTATTTTGTGGCCTGAGAGCTAAAATAATGCAATACACATCCTGTTGAAAAAATAAATCTGTATTTTTAAAAACTATAGAATGGTATGCCTTGTCAACTGAGTCTCTCTCTGGCCATCGCTAAAATATCATCCAGAAATAATATTAATATATTATACACTGATATCTATTTATATATATATATTATAAATATAAAAATATAATATATATATAATCACTGCAAAATCATTGAAATATATTAGGTTACTTATACAGATTTTAAAACTTTCAAAGGAAAGAGAAACACTGTGGGCTGTGAGGTTGATTGTCGTCCTTTAAAAAGCAGACTGAAGAAATATAAAGTAAAGTTTACAAAGAAAATTCACATAAATGACAGTTGGGGATTGCAAAGAAAAAGAAATGTACCTGGATTCCAACACAATTGAAGAATTAGTAGAACTGCCAAAACGGGGTTAAATATTTAAGTGGTTTTCAAATGATTAGGGTCAACATGTTCAGAACAGGGACAGGACAATTAAAAGATTGTACAAGGTGACTGACCACCAAAAATGTTAGTACAACAAAATAATAATTTTTTTTTATAAACAATAACAATTTTTGCAAGATGAATATTTTTACAAATAAAAATTATATTAAACATAAAAATACATAGAAATTATATATAAGGTAACTAATTTGTAATTAAGCCAGTGATTTTATCTTTTCTGTAATCTCTTGAACATTTTTCTAATACAGGGTCCACCTAAGTCTGGGGGGAAATTACACGCTCGTTGTAAAGAGCTGGATTAAAATGACAACTGGAAGTAAGCTTATAGCGGACTTTTAAGATTTATTGAATTATGTCAATCTTTTTGTTCTTTTTATAACAAACTTTCAGTCAATTTGTCCAGTGACTTATTTCACTTGAAAAGAATATAGCATTGGATGTCTGTCCAGTTTTGACTGAATCTTATGTTGCTTAATACGTACATCTAAATCTTTGCTAGATGAACCAATATAAAAAGAGGGGCAGTCCAAACATGGATTTTTTATATTATGTTGTTGTTTATCTTGAGGGCTATTTTTATTGATTTCCAGAGAAATGGATGTTATAGGAAAAAACATATTTGACATTAAAAGATTTTATCAACGATTTTATGTTTTCAAAATCACTAAAAAGGGCATTCTAATAAATGTTCTTAGGAGTTTCATTCTCCATGTTACTTTATATAAACTTTTTGTGGGCTTTATCAATAACAAATTTAAAAGTATATGTGAAGGATAATATTAAATTTCCCTATTTTCGTTTGTATTCAATTTCGATCCAAATACTGGGGACTGACAATGTGTCAAAGCTCTGTAAAAACATAGAAGAAAAATTGATAGTTAGATATTAAGGTGAATGGCCTGAATAAAAATGGACATAAGTTAAGATGTTGGTTGGTTCCTGTAAATACTGAATTCTAAATTAAACTTAATGGATGGCACCTGGTTATTCAAATTAGAGAGTAAATCATTTACATCAATACCAGCAAGCAAAACAGCTAAAATATCGTCAACATATCTGTACCACTTTAAAGGAGTATAAATGATATTAGGTAAATATCGTTTTTCAAAGAATTCCATATACAAGTTTGAGAGGAGTGGGGATAAAGGGTTGTCCACTGCCATACCAAATATTTGTTGGTAAATTCACCATTGAATATGAACTTACAATCACATATACACAAGCTAGTGAGTGAAATAATATGACTTACAGGTAGAGGTAATTCGTGATGGATTAGTTCATCACTAAGATACTCTAAAATAGAATCTATAGGGACTTTAGTAAAAAGAGAATAAACATCAAAATTAACGAATCTATCAGTGGGGCAAAAAGTGATTTTGTTTAATTTATCAACTAAATCTAGAGAATTATACTTGTGAGAATCGGAAATAGTTCCAAGTAATGGGGACAAGAGCTTGGTAATATATTTCGAAAGTTTATATGATGTTAAGCCAACAGTACTGATAATAGGCCGGATATGATTATTTTCTTTGGGCGTTTTTGCTAATCCGTACAAGTTAGGTAAAGAGGAAAATTTCACTGACAAATGACTAATTAGTTCTTTTTTTATCTTGAAGGATTTTTTTTCACTGCTGATATTGAAATATTTTATGACTTGATCAAGGGGATTTTTGTTAGTTTTTATAAGTCGTATCATCATCCAGTAGGGCTTGCATACGTGATATGTAGTCAACTTTATCTAAAATTACAATACTATTCGACTTATCAGCTTTGTGATGTGAATTGTATTGTCTTTTTTAAGATCGGTCAAACTTTTCTTATACCGAGCAGGGAAATTACTTTCATGCCTGCCATTGGCAGTTCCATAAACAATACCTTTAATTATGTCAACATGATTTTGAGGAAGATCACAATATTTTTTAAATATACATAGGGATGACGCAATCGTAAAAACAGAGGGTCTATTAGATATAAAGAAGGGTAAACCATATCCAAATGCACTCACAACATTTTCACTTATTTGTTTACTTGATAAGTTTATAACACAATCATTACGTGCACTGTTAGTGTAGTCACTGCTATCAATAAGATTTGTTAGTTTTCTGTCGAGTTTCCTTGTTAGGGCATCTGTAGTCCTACGAAGTTTTCCATAAATTTCTTGTCGCAGAGAGTCCTTCCAATCAGCCGGGATAGAATGAGTGAATGAAATTCTGTCTTTTTGCTAATTGCTTAAATTTTTCCTTCCCCTTTTGCTTTGCGGCTGCTATGTGGCGTTTTAAAATCATGGCACTGAATTCATTGAACGGGTGATGGTCATATCTTCTTAAACGGCGTGGTAGCAAGGATTTACTGAGAACTTGTTCAGACAGGCACTTCTTCAGGTACTTTAGTTGAATTCTGGTCGAATGCTCGTCCGAAAGAGATTTGGAGAAGGTAGTGACTACGCAACTCAAAATTGAAAACAAGATAGCAAAGTAAACTTGGCCCTCATTATGAATAACTGGATCACGAAAATATGGAACGTGATGAATATATAAATAAAGACAAAATCCACGAAGGAAAGAGAAACAATGGAGTGCTGCAAGACCTTTCGACTAATAGTCCTTTACTTAGCAGTCTAAAGAAATATAAAAATAAGTTTACAAAGACAAAACAATACAATACAAGTCGAATAGTGTTGTAATTTTAATTAAAGCTGACTAAATATCACTTATGAAAGCCCTACTGGATGATGATACGACTTACAAAAACTTAAAAAAAAATTCCCTTGATTAAGTCATTAAAAATTGCAATAGCACTTTGGAAAAATCCTTAAAGGTAAAAAAGAACTAGCAGGTCAGTTGTCAGCAAAATTTCCCTTGTTGCCTTAGTGTACGAATTTGTAAAAACGCACAGAGAAAATAATTCTATGCGGCCTATTATCTGTACTGTTGGCTCAATATCATATAAACTTTCAAAATATATTACTAAGCTCTTGTCCCCATTAAGTGGAACTATCTCCGATTCCCACATATATAATTCTCTAGATTTAGTTGATAAATTAAACAAAATCACTTTTTGCCCCACTGATAGATTCGTTAGTTTTGATGTTTGTCCTCTTTTTACTAAAGTCTCAGTAGATTCTATTTTAGAGTATCTAGAAATGAACTAATCCATTATGAATTACCTCTACCTATAATTCATATTATTTCACTCACTAGGTTGTAGATTTGTGATTATATTCAATGGTAAATTGTACCAACAGATATTTGGTATGGCAATGGGCAACCCTTTATCACCACTCCTCTCAAACTTGTATTTGGAATTCTTTGAAAAACAATATTCACCAAATATCATTTATACTCCTTTTAAGTGATAGAGATATGTTGATGATATTTTAGCTGTTTTGCATGCTGGTATTGATGTAAATGACTTACTCTCTAATATGAATAACTAGGTAGCCTACCATCCATTAAGTTAACTTTAGAATTAGAAAAAAAGACAATTGCCTTCCTTTCTTAGATGTTGTAATACATAGAGAACCATTTCAATGCAAATTCAGTATTTATAGGAAACCAACCAACAGCATAACTTATGTCCTTTTTTATTCAGGTCATCACCTTAATATCCAAATATCCACTTTTTCTTCTATGTTTATAAGAGCATTGCACATTGTCAATCCCCAGTATTTAGCTCAACAAATCGAATACATCAGAAATAGGGACAGATTTATCTTATCCTTCACATATACTAGATATTTGTTATAATAAAGCCCACAAAAAGCCTTATAGTGAAAGTTACATGGAGAAGGAAACCCCTAAGAACATTCTTAGTCTGCCTTATTTTAGTGGTTTTGAAAACATATAATCACTGTTACAATCTTTTAATGTCCAAC
>NC_089787.1:1287256-1302256 GCF_040412425.1 Macrobrachium rosenbergii | reverse complement strand
AGAGGAATAATAGGATTGTGACAGTACATTACCTTCATCAAGATGACAGTGTCCTTGTCCAATAAATCATGATGGCGGAAGGAAAATGAAGGTTGCCACTTACAAAAGTTACTGGCTTGAGATGAGCATGAAGGGGAGTACAAAGGGACAGGCAAAAAGGGAAGGATGGCAAGTGTTTCTGGGTTAAGTTCTGGGTGCATCTCAGGCTGAACTGAAGCCATGGCCCTTACATAGCCTGGAGGATTACGCCTAGGCATCCTTGTAGGTGTCATTAGTCAATGCAAGCTCCTGTTTTCTACAGGGCTCACACATGCGTGAGTCGGCCCTGCAAGGCCGACTCAGTGAGGTCACCTTTCCAGGTGTCATGGTGGCAACATGTTCAGCTGCTGTGGGCTGGGCACTTTCTCTTTTGTTTTCTTCCTTTGCTGGTTGTCCACCTCTTGAGTGGATTTGCATCTTTACAGGTTGCACCTGGGGATAAGGATCTTTGGGAGTCAATTTGAACAGACGAAGTATTAATGGCTTATCTATATAGAGAAAGGTGGGGGGGGGGAGAGAATTGATGAAGGGCGGATGATACCGACAGTTCTTTTATTTAAAAAAAGTAAAAATGAGTTTATTTATATATCTTCGTTAGTATTATTTTATGTTAGCATTATTTAAGGTTGGTGAGGTTGTTTGGGAAGAAGTTTCCTTCGTTCCACCTCCCCAACCAAGTTAGCATTCATACCCTAGATTGGGTGAAAATGATTACCAGCAAGCAAACTCATTTAGAGACTTTAATTTGTTCCTCTCTCACTTCCCTTTGGTTCCCTGTTTTAACTCAAATTTGATGAAGCATTTAATTTAAGAGGCATAACATCAATTGTGACATTTATGTTAAAACCAGAATGAATAGTTGCTGCTAGAAATGACATATTCTATCAGTAAATTCCTATTACGTTAAAGCAGCATATGATGAATGTCAATCAAAGTATAATAATCACAAATAATGAATCAATACTAGGTTAATTCTAAATATTCTTCATGCATTCTTAATAATAATTCAAGTACGAGTTTTCCATGTATGCAATTAGTCTGCCTTGAAGAGCCATTACAGTGACGTAATCGTGGATTTGGGTTATGTGGTGCCATGATACTTGAGAGAGACAGCTCAGTGCCATTTGGGGCACTGTAAACACAAGTGCCATGAGGCACATATTAAAAGTATATGTGATGTATTAGTATGTAGTAGATGGTATGGAAGCCAGGGGCTACACATTACTATGAAAAGAATAACAAAAGGAAGTATCTCACTTTGGGGTCACTGATACAGCAGACCAATAATGTAGCACTAACATTACAGGTGCCTTGTGGCACTCATCTATGTATGTTAAGTATAACTATGTGTGTAATTTACACAAGTTTGTGAGTCTGGTCGATATTTATCGCAAGAGGATAACAAGGAGAGTAGATGCCAGATGCAAAGTAATTAATGATTGTTAGGGACAAAATATTGATTAATATACTGGAATTATATTCCTTAGCCTATGAAAATGGCTAGGTTCAGTCTTTAGCCCAAAGGGCAGTAAAAGCAGTCAAAGAACGCGACTCCTTTGGCAGGATTCTCTGCCAACAACTACGATAATTGCACTGTGCCAAGTTGGCACTCATATGGTAATACCTAATGGCTATGGCATATATTATTTTAAAATGCATCATGCTTTGATAGGCATGAAAGGGAAGTCATAGGACTTATAAAATTTGAATATCTGCCAACTTGCACATTGCATTGGCAGAGTGGGAAGTAAAGTAAAATTTGAGTCTTTGTACAGCATAAAATAATATGAGTAATGATCAAAATAAGGAAAGGAAAATGTTAAAGGAAAACAATAAGTTACAAGGTTATAAAGAAAATAAATAGATGAAGAAACCTGACATCCTCTTCTGGACAGAGGTGCCAAAGTCTTCATAGGAGGAAGGGGTGGGACTTTGCCAGATCGGCACCAGTGCCAAAGGAGCATGGTGGCTCTCTTCAGGCTACCTTGAGTTATTTATGTCCCTGCAATTTTTCTTCCATGGACCTCTTTTAGGTTGACTGTTTTCCTTGGTAGGGGAATTGGTCGAACCAAGCCCAAGGAGGACAGTGGAGTGGTACCCATTTCATCTTCTTTGATGGCCGAAGCAGGAAGGTTTGTTAGAGGCTCTACCCCGGGTCTTTGCAGTTCCTTGAGTTCACTGGCCATTTCAGGTATAGCAGAATCCTTACTCATACTCATGTCTGCTGAGGACTGGGAAAGAGAAGAAGAGGTCCTGGTGGGAGTGGGAGGATCAGGCACGGGTTGTGATGCCGCACCTTTGGGTGAGTTTCTGCTGTGGTTGGAAGAATCCATTTCTCTTACTGGCAGTGGTAGCAGAGCCAAGCTGGGAGAAGAACGGGGATCTGGACCGGGATCTTGTGAGCTGAGATCTGGGGGATGCACTGGTGCTGGCACTAAGGCCGGATTAGGTACTGGACTTTGAAATCTGCTTGGTTGGAGCTGGCCACTACACATTGTACTCAGGTGGCACTGGCAGTGGAATGAATGCAGGCTGGTGAGACTTACTCATGCCGATTGAATAACTTGAGGGGTTTGAACTCCAGATTGTTTTAATTTAGACAGGGACTATAAGTCTTGTCCCAGAAGGAGGTCATAACCTCCAGGAATGTAGCTTACTACTGCAAGGTCGCAGATTTTGAATCTATGTGGTCTTGTGACTCTCAACGGAACAGTAGGAAGAATCATTTTAAATTGATTGATACCTTCAATTGTGATGAGTTTATGTCGGTTAATGTTAGCTCCATGGGGAACCTTGTCTTTCCTTATGAGGGAAATTTGTGTGATGGAGTCATCAAATGCCTTAATCTGGTGGGTGGGATAGCTACCTCGAGGAGGTGCCACATATATATAGACCTTTGGCTGGAGGACCTAAGGATTTTGGGTTTGTAACTACCAAAGCAATGGCGGGTGTTCTTGATTTATTAGGGCACTTTGCCCATTGGACAGAGTGCCCATATACCTTACAGGTGGCGTAATAACTTCAACTATAATCTTTGTTTGGCACTGCCCCAGTAGATGGAGCAGGCCCTTTACTTTTCATCCAAGAGCCAGATGTGGTTCGTTGCAGCGTTGTCCCATTTGAGGACTAGAGGGAGTTTCTGGCTGATTCTCAGCCTTCAAACAGCACTCTTCAGTGGGGTGCCCTGTTCTTTTACAATGTCCACACACACAGGTTTCTTTGGGGGGTGTCCATTCTTGATTTGTGGTTGAGAGTTTGTTAAGGCTTTGTGAGGAGGAGATATAGTTTTCGTTTGTGGGAACTAAGATGTGGATGATTTATGTTTCAGGTGTCAGCCAACGGCAGCACTCAACCACCTTTTTAGGTGCCTTATCACACAGATGGGTGGCGAGAGCTGGATGGGGCATAAAATAAGAAGTCCTCGAGCTGGAAGAGTTCAAGGATGTCCTCTGCACTAGTGGTTTTGAGAGAGTCTATCCATTGCTTTAAGGCTTGGGTCTTTTTGAAGATCCATTCAGACCTCCTTGGGCATGTTTCTCCACTATTTCCTCCAATGGTCGGGAGTTATTTCAAAAGCCTTTATGATGGCTCAGTGGACAAGGGTGAGATCTCTTTGATACTCTGATTGGAGAGCATTGAATGCAATGGCGTCTTTTCCTTCAAGGTGCTTGCCCAATATCAGAGACACTTCCTCAGGAGAGGGCTTATAGGTCTCTGGGACTTTTTCGACATGGTCGAGCCAGGAGAGGGCGTTGCCATGTTGCTTCTGCTTTGGGCTACTATTGCAAGCGGATGTGCCCTTTCCTTCTCCCTCTCTGCACTTTCTCTCTCCCTCTCTGCCCATTCTGCCTCTTCTCTAGATATGTTCAAAATGAATGGCTGTAATTGCTCCTGGAAAACTTAGGCTTGTGCTAAAAATGATAATCAGTATGTCTGGGAAAAGACTCAAAATGTTCGTGATGAACAGGATCAGTATGTCTGAAAACAATCAAGGGTGTTCAAAATGAACAGATTTAGTGTGTCTGAATGAGACTCAAAGTTCATAATGAACGAATTTCAGTATGGCAAAAGACTCAGGGCTGGTTGAATGAACAGATTCAATATCTCTGAAAAGACTCAAAGGTTGTTTGGGAAGAACAAATTCAATATGTTTGAACAAGACTCAGAGGTTGTTTGGGATGAACAGAATCAATAGGTCTGGAAATATACATGGTTGTTCGTGATGAGTGTATTCAATATGTCTAAAAGACTCAGGGGTGTTCAATAGGTCTAAAAAATACTCAGGTTGTTCGAACAAATTCAAGTTTGTCTTGAAAGGCTCAGGGTGAAAGAACAAATTCAAGGTGTCTGAAAGACTCAAGGTTGTTTGGAAAGAACGATTTCAAGGTGTCTCAAAAGACTCAGGGTGTTTGAAAGAATGATTTCAAGGTGTCTTGAAAGACTCAGGGTGCTCAAATGAACGATTTCAAGGTGCCTCTTAAGACTCAGGGTGTTCAAATGAATTAGTTCAGGTTGTCTCAAAAGACTCAGGGTGTTCGGATGAACAATTTCAAGGTGTCTCAGAAGACTCAGTGTGGTCGAATGAACAAATTCAATTCTCTCGAAAGACTCAGGTGTTGAAATGAAAAATTTCAAGGTGTCTCAAAAGACTCAAGGTGTTCATATGAATGATTTCAAGGTGTCTTGGAAGACTCAAGGTATTTAGATGAATGATTTCAAGGTGTCTTGAAAAACCCAGGGTGTTCAGATGAACATTTCAAGGTGTCTTGGAAGACTCAGGATGTCTCAAAAGACTCAGGGTTAACGTAAGCCTTTGGGTGTATTTTACTTGCTGGGAAACACTTGCAGAACTAATAGTAGGCTTACATGGGCTATACACTTATGGGGTGTGAAGAAAATTTTCTTTGCACTGTCAAAACAATTTAACTGTGGTGTGGTGAGAACTGTACATAGATCCTATTAGATATTAAATTTCCAGAGCATGAGGGTAAGACAAAATGCATAAAATTATCATGCACAGGCAGTCCAGAGCTGCTCAGGGCCATGTGCACGCACAATTGATTCTACGTTACCTAAAAGAGACCTAAGCTCACACATGAGTGATAGTACTCTAAGTGCCTATAGTCTTGTGATCTTTTGTTTACGTTTAGTTTGGACTCACAGTCAACGAATGACTCAGGTAGCTGGCAAACGTGCACCGCCATCTGGCTTAAGTCTGGACAATTTTCCCATGCTCTGGGGATTCCCTCACAGTAATGAATGAAAGTCGGGTGTGCAGGTTTCAGTTGTACACACACTGATATAATCTTCAATAAATAAATCCACAGGAATACTGTGGCTCGCTGAAGAATATCCAACTCAGTTAGAAAACTTGGAATTTTATTCTCAAAATTCGGCGGGCTTTGTGGTTGTGTGGATAAAATTAGCTAGCAAAAGAAAGGACTCATACACGAGTGCTGTGCATGCACTGTTTACAAAAATGGGATATTTAATGGAACTCAAAATTAAGAGTGATGGGGATGTGGGGAGGGGGCCCACGTGGCCTGGGATTAAAGATTCCGGAGTGGAATTTACTATTCCCTAGACTTGAGAGCAAAAATGCGAGGATAAATCCAGCGAGACAAAAATGGCTGGGGTCAGGCCTTAGTTGGCCACCTACACAATGTGTCTATCTAGGAATTCGGGACTTACAAATTGTCCTTATCACAAGGACGAAGGAATAAGAGCATTATTCCTTTTATTAACTCTTCAACCAAGTTCACTTCCAAGCTTTCCTATTCTTGAAAACATGCAGCTAACATTCATTAGCACAAAAGTCTTGTGGAATGGTTGATACTCTCTCTTCTCATGAATAAATTGAGCATACATGTGGTCTATCAATACTAAACACTGATTTGCAGTCACTTTTGCACCTAGCATAAACATAAAAAAATATATATCGACACTAGTACTTACACTGTAGAACTGGCTCGTCCCATCTTCTTAAATAATGAGGGGATGCTACTATCGGTTGTCTCTAATCTTGCAACCAGCATTAGCAATTGCTATCCAGGTGACAGTCACAGTTGCAGGATCTTGCACAAAGCAACACAAGATCTGGAATCAATTGCCACTGCTACATCTCCACCTTAGGTACTTTCTGGGATTCAGGGGTATGATGGATGTTCACAGGGAAGTTCTTTTACATTACCAAGGAAACTACCATGTTTAGCTAAAATCTGACTGGTAAGACTGGTTAATGCAGATCTGCAGAAGAATCAGTCAAAAGGAAAAAAATGCTGGCTTGGGGCCTTCTTCATATCAGGAAAAGATTACGTAAACACAAAAGGTTCTCTTAATTAATTATCTTTGCATAAGACACACAGATCAGAAGAATGAGGAATTATGGGGCAGGAAATAACAAGGTCCTGCTAAATTAATTAATCCTATGCAGAATAAACAGTCTATGTCGACGATGTCTTCACGAAAGAAACATTGCAGAGGGGTAGAATAGGGGTGGCATAAGGCCACTGCACATGGGAGAGAGCCGAAGAGTTGGTTCCACAGCCAAGGCCAATCTGCAATGAGTTGAAAAACAGTTACTTGCAAGAAACAATAACACACTCAAATGGAAATGAGGGAATGCACAGATGGTGCCAAGCAACTGAGTTACAATCACTAAATGCACAATTACATTAACACTTGACAATTCAACACAAATTCACTGAAAGTACTTGCACAATGGAACAGAAAATAAAATCAGGCACAGGAATGACAGGATAGTGACTGACTAAAAGAAACCTTATTCCAGTACATTAACTTCGTCAGGATGAGGGTGTCCTCATCCAATAGGGCATCGGCGATGGAGGGATGAAAATGAAGGGATGTCACTTATAAAAGGTTCTGGCTCGAGGACGAGCACATGGAGAGAGTACAAGGGACAGACAAAAGGAAAGGATGGCACATGTCCTGGGTTAAGCTCTGGGTGCTTCTCAGGCCGAACTGCTGGTCCGTGGCACTTATGTAGCTTTGGAGGATTACGCCTGGGCATCCTTGTAGGTGGCATTGTAGTCAATGCCCGCTCCATTTTCTACAGGGTCATGCACATAGGGTTAACCCCGCAAGGCTGCATTGGGAGGTCACCATCCCAGTGGTCATGCCGGCCAGGTAGATATTCAGGTGCTGTGGGCTGGGCACTTTCTCTTTTGTTTTCCTCCTTTGCCGGTTATCTGCCTCCAGAGAGGATTTTCATCATCGAAGATTGTACCTGGGGATAAGGATCTTTGGCAGTCGCTTTGAACAGAGGAACTATCAAGGGCTTACCCATATAGAGAAAGAGGGAGAGAATTTGTAAAGGGGCAAATGACACCCAAAGTTCTTTAAATAAAAGTTCTTTAGTTTTATTCTTAATGTCTTATGTTAGTATTATTTAAGGCTGGTGAGGTTGCTTGGGAAGAAGTTTCCTCCGTTGAAATATATATATATATATATATATATATATATATATATATATATATATATATATATATATATATATATATATATATATATATTATATATATATATATATATATATACATATATACTAAATATAACAGTATATATATATATATACATAATTAGAGACTATTATATATATATACAGCCCGGTGTCAGGTAGGAGTGGCTTCAAAACTCATTTGGTTGAAAATCACAATATACCTCAGGGACAATACTGATAAACATACTGACTATGATTTTTAGCCAATGTGGTAATGTGATATATATATATATATATATATATATATATATATATATATATATATATATATATATATATATATATATATATATATATATATATATATATATATATATATATATATATATATATATATATATATATATATGTGTGTGTGTATGTACGTATGTACATCATGGATATATATATATAAAAGGGTGACAAAACAACCATTGAGCTGGAGTGGGCATAGAGCAGAAAATGGAACTTATAAGTGGAATAAGACAACTGAGCTTCGGATCAACATCACTGTTTCAGTTAATAACTTATTCAATAATAAAAAATATTAGTTGCCTCGGTGCCTCAAAAGTATAGAGAATGCAGTGCATAATATTCACTCTTTAATAGTGGCAGAGAAATTAATAAATAAAAAAATGATAATTTGAGATATACCCCAAAATATAGAAGGAACGTGAGCAGAGGAAATCATTACATATTTAGCAATTTAATTAGACAGTCGCAGGTATATATTAAGAACCCCACATAAGAGGAAATGTTTGGAAAATCACTGAGACTAGCAAGCCTGACATGCTCGTCCTTAGAGAAGATCTGTAACTAAGTAATGATAGGGAAACCATTTTGGAAAGGTATAGGAATTCTTTCCATCTTACATGGCACTAATAAAATAAATGTGTCAGATTTAGAAACTGAAAAGAAACACAGTACTGAAAATGGTTGTGATAAGAAAATATAAGTTGCCATAAAACAAACAGCTATATTCACACTACGGGGAGAGATGGGAGCATATGACCATCATCTATAAAGACAAGGGTAGTGGATAGAAATCAGCAATATTTGAACAGCACACTGGATGGAAAAACAGAAATTCTGAAAAACATAATCATGAACATTCAAGAAAAAGAAGGGAAAGGACGGGAACCAGTTGAAAAGTATATGCAGGAGGTAAACCTGAATACAAGATAGATAAAGGAAATGAAGAAAGTACACGTAAAATCCAAAACTAGGCAGCGATATTGCGATAAGTGGAAAGAACATTACAAAATAAAGTGATCTTACAGGAAATTTAAAAGAGAAATTAAATGAATGCAAATATACGACAATACTTTTCATCGTTCTTTTTTTTGTTTATAGAGCAAGAATTTAATACGTTTTAACTGACAAACATAAATAGCCATACAGGAGGAAGTGTCAATTGCAACTTCAACGAATATGTTGAGGGAGATCTAAGCCATTTTTCTGTTATTTTTTAAGGAATGCAGAAAAGAAAGAAGTAAATTACTCGAACTGCAACAACCATATGAAAAGACACAAATGAAATAGTTGGAAAGCTGTTTGGCGGAGGTATTATATTTAAATAAAATGAAATCCCATATCATGTGTGGAAAAGAGGGAAAAAAAGATAAAAGAAGGAATAATCAAAAGTAGATGAACACCACATTCGGCAGATGAATTATTGCATCGTCCAAAGTGCTTAAAGTTTTAAATATAAGGATAAATATATCTGACTCCAGACTGCTTGCTTCTCATACTACGGATCATTTAAATAGTAGCAACAGGAAAATCATTAACAAGCCTTTACCTCTAACAGTTGTTTCAAAACCAGCGTAACACGACCTTGATAATTTTGTAACATATATCACTCACACTTTCAGAAATACAGAAATTGATTTGCCAAACTAATATATAAGAACAGATCACACTGAAATAAAATATTATAGCATTATGATTTCAAAGCATGCTTATATAATACCAAGTATATATATTTTATATGTCTTCTTGGAGCTAAATATTGTGGAACACACTAGTTGTGTGAAAGATTATGCTTTGCTAAAAATTTTGAAGGTAGCTGTCATTAATATATTATGCTCTTACCTCGACTTTAATTATATTTCAACATGAACGAGCCGAGCTACTCTTTTTAATCCGGTGCTTGTAAATTAAACCTTTCAACTCATATGTAAAAATTTATCATAATATTAAAATGGATGACAAAATATAATATTTTGTATCCTTAATAAAAACAATTCCATAAATAAATTCATTATATTAGTTTCACATTCAAATGACAATTCCTTTTCTATTCAGAACCCCCGCTTAAGCAATATAATAGTAATTAGCAGTATACTGAAAAAATTACTGTGCTACAAGAAGTTTTAATTTCTGTGGATTGTTTTCATCAACTGCATGGCAAAAATGTCATTTTATTTGTTTTCTGAGAGTAAATATATTTTTTTGTATTCTTTTTTTCCCCATCTCTGCAAATGGAATCAGAAAAGAGTTATTAAATTGAGAACTGGGCGATTACAAAAGATACCGAGTGGCGCTTTCTTTTCCAGTTATAACGGTTAAAAAGAAAACTGAATAAAATTGATTATATATAGAATATATTAACTTGAATCAGTAATGTATTCCTTTTTCCTTCAGCCAAACAACTGATAGCCAAGGTCGCGGACAACAAATATTCTTTAAGACATCTGTCTTAAATCTGTCTTTCATCAATTCTTATTGCTAAAAGCTGTATGTGAAATATACAGTTTTTGTGAGGATGTATTGCACCATTTCCCCTTGGATCTCAAGAATTCCCAGGTCATCTCGCTAGATTTACGGCAGCGTTATTGTCATTAATAGTTCATAGCATTTTTCTGTACTTATATGATATGTTATGAAGTGACGGTAACGAGTGCAAAGGTTTTGTTATTGTGGATTGACAACCTACTTGAAGAGAATCAGACACTTTTAATTTGTAATTTGTCGGAGCTGTAGTAACTGGGATAACAGCAGAACATGTGGCCAATTTAGGCTAAGTGATGATTGTGTTAGAAGAAATGTAATGGAAATGAAATTAAAGTTCAAATAGAATACCTAGCTTTGGTTACTGAGGTAAAACAATGAAGACATACTCAGTCTTTCTTCCATTTATTTTATTTCATATGTTTCTGCCGCCACTTTTATTCACACCACAAGCATTTCTCTTTTGTGTGTCACTTTTACAACACCTGTATATTAACACGTTTATCGGTTTAAAATAACACGTAGGCACAGAAGACACCACATTTTAAGACGTTAAATCCAAAACTAACGAGTATTCACATGTAATCGCGAGACATAATCTTTTGCTCGATGTAAATAATTCTGATTTATTGTCTCGCCACTTGCTCATTTGTGGGAATGACAAACGCCCTTTAGGATGCTATCAATATTTGAATGGAGGTCATCACCTCCCATGCTATGCCCGGCAGGTAGGGAGAAATAAGTCATGAGAGGTGTGTCGGAAACCATACATAATTCAAATGAGGAACCCAACCATGTCAAAGCCTAACATTAAGGTCCATCCAAAAGGATCTGGTACCTCTACTGACAGTGATTTATGGATGGCAAAATGGAATTTATTCATGCCGTTATTGATTCTTCACACCAGTTGTAGAGCAGCATTGCCATCAAGAATAAGAATAATATTGAACGCGCCGGCACTCATCGTACTGCAGCAGTCATATCATTAACATATATCGTATGAAAAAGGATAAATCTTACTTCTGTTATCAGAGGTCAAACTCACTAAACGCCTCATAGGTAATGCCGTAAATACTCTTGCAAAAACAACAAAAGTTTTTTTTTATGCCTCTCATCATACTCTCACCATACTCGTCTTTTGTTTTTCTACACATACTTGTAAAATTAAAAATTTTAATTTCTTTATGAAAACTTATCATTCGTACTCTCGTGATAACTTCAGTACGTGATTGTTATTTGCCGAAGATGAATATCTCAAAAGACCACAATAGCAAGCGTTATAAAGATGATAAAGATATATCTAGTTTCAAGAATCATGGTAAGTTTCGGGTAAGAGGTAAAACCCAGTGGGTATTTCACATTTTTATTTTTTGAAGCCATGCAATACTAATGCCGGATGTAGCAACTTGACTGTTTATTTTTCTAATGCAAGACACAGTAAGGTCACCATATCCTTGATTGAATTAGAATTTTTCTATGAATTTGATTGACGGTTTCAAGGTTGTGATGATTCCACCGCATATACCCCACCCTGGTCTTCATATAGAAAATATTTTTTTACCGACAGGCAACTGGTTTAAAGTTCTAGATGTCGTTCTTGACAGCTAATTCCCTTTCAAGGAATACCTAGCCCGTCTCCTTTTCAATTAGACAGAAAATCTGGCACACTGAGAATGTATTTCTAGTGTTATGAAGGAAATGTTTTAATTATTTTATTCTGTAATGTTTAGGATAATGTTTTCCACTCTGGTCATCAGTAGCTAACTAGCATCCGAAATGGTTAGATAAAAGTTTGACTTTCATTAGGTTTCTCATTCCAGACCTTAGTGTTAAACTCTGGCTCATCGTTTCTTTCACACATTACGAAATAATAATTAACAGTTGATTCTAACAGCCATTCTTTTCTTTTGAGGTTCAATAGAACACAGTTCAAGGTATTTTGTTCCATCTAACTAGATATTAAATTGTTGGATAAAACTTGACTTACATTAAGATTCTCATTCCAGCCATTATTAAACGCTGATACACGTTTTCATTCACATATTCCAAGTCATTTACATGTCAGTTCTAGACATGCAGTAGATTCTAAGAGTCATTCCTTTTATATGAAGTTTTGTTTTGTTCCAACTAACTCAGATACTCCAGGTATTTAACTAGTCAATTCTAGACTATTTGGTTGATTCTGACTGCCATTCCTTTTTTTTTTTTTTTTTTTTTAGGTTCAACAGCACTTGGTTGTCTAGATGTTTTGTTCTAACTAATCAAAAATTAAATGATCTCCCTAGCAATACAGCTAAATTGCTGAAATTCCATAGTTCCAAAGCAAGTGCAAATTGAGCGTGTTTACATGAGCCTTTTATCGTGGTGTTATTTGTTTGATCACTTTCCTTATTCTTTTTTTTTTTTTTATTCTTTACATCCATATTTCTTTTTATGCAGTGGTACTTTCAACATCAAGCACTTTGGCTTTTAGCATCGAACATTTCTGTAAGGAGGAGGTTGCATCTTGGGTAATAATAATAATAATAATAATATAATAATAATAATAATAATAATTTAATTAATAATAATAATAATAATGATAAGGGAGGAGACCTCTGAGGGCAGTAGCGTTGAAAATTATAGATGTTTCCACGGCATTTAGTTTATATAGAGTCTACTCTATTTTTCTCCTGGTCTTTTCGTCAACATGCAGCTGATATATCACGTGTCCTAAGGGCATATGAAAACTTATGTTTGCTTAGGTTTATTTCCTCCTAAGTGTCGACAGCGCACTGGCAGTCATCTATGAGAATATAAAAGCAACTGAATTTAGATACTTGATGTAGAGGTATTTATAGCAGGCAGGGTGCTTACAATACATAGGTTGATCAGTAGGCAAGAATTTTAATTAGTTATAGGTTGGTGACGAAATCTGTCCCTGACGCGTTGATCTCCTGTGCCCAACCTGTGTTGCTGGCCGAAGGTGGATGTTGGCTTGGGTACCCCGCCCCCTGGTGTGGTTGGTATTATAAGCCTTCCGGGTGACATGTCATCGGCATCCGGTCCTTTCTCTCTCTCTCTCTTTCTCTCTCTCTCTCTCTCTCTCTCTCTCTCTCCCGTGAATGTGTTTGGTGTCGGTTGATTTCTTATATTTCTCTTGGCCACCTGGTTGTAAGTAATATCGATAAAAGATACTGAAAGAAGGAAAGATCTCTTTGCCTTTCGTTTCAGTCACAGAAAGGAGTCTAAAAGAATTGCAGGAACTTAAAGAATGGCTTTGCGGACTTGGAGGGATGTCAGGTCTTCCTAATCGATCAACAGATACGATTGAAAACCAGTCTTGGGCCTGTAAGAAATTCGTTTAGAAAAGGGGAGGGGGCATCACAACAAGTCAGAAGGATAAATTTCATTCTTACTTGCTTCGAACATGTAACAGGCAGGTCTTATAAAATAGGTGATGATCTCTCTAAAAGGAAGCTTATGCACGTTGAAACACAAGCCGAGAGAGAGAGCAGAATGAATATGTAGGCGATAACAATAAGAGGAGAGACATGAATTATTCAAAAGGAGAGAGAGCGAGAGAGAGAGAGAGCGTTCCAATAGATCGGAAAGAAAGAAAAAGAAGGGACGGTCCGATTACATGTGCATGGGGGAGAACGTTGATTGATTTCTGTGGCTGGGATGGGGAAGGAGGTCAAGGGGAAGAAAAAGTGGAACGGATTAAACTAGTGAAATTTATATTACATTCCTGCAAGAGATCTGTGTCAATGTATATGTCGGTATCACAAAAGTCAGTCTGTTCACGTTTATCTGTTTTAGTTTGCCTGTAACATCGAAAGCCTACATTTGCAACTGTTGTCCTACCCAGGCAGCCTCTCTTACCATTAGTCCTTACGTGAACATAACAGGATGAAGGTACCCTCTTGACCTGCTCTAATAATACCGAAAAAATTGCATCTGATTTCTTAACGGAGGCGAACAAAGGACGATAATGGCACCATCCAACTCATTGCCAGTGAGAACACATCTCAAGATGAGTCGAATGTGAGCCAGTAGAAGGGAGTTATATGAGTAAAAAGAAAAAAGTCAAAACGGGACGAATAGCGAGAAGAGGAAAAAATATGAGGAAAAAACTATTCTGTTTAAATTTGAGAAAACAACTCCCTGAAAACAAATACAATTAAAAATGAAAAAAATTAAAACTTAATGATTTAAAGTTAATAGATTATTATCCTTTTAGTCAAGCATCTACATATTTGTGTACTACCTCAGCTAAACAATATAATAAAAAATGATGAGAATCTAAATTTTCGGGTTGCGGAGGTTTAAAATGGATTCTAAACCAAAAAAAAACTAAATTACTTACTCGCGTAACTGCAGCAAGTTCGTTCTGATGAAAATGGATTTCCCCTTAAATGGCGCTGTTACAGAAATGGATTCTTGACAATGGTTTCGTGCTTACTTTTCAATCACTATCACGAGGCTCCCTTATTATGATTGCATGCGTCCATTTCGGTCTGTACGCTATCACTGACCTCCTTCATGTTGTGAGTGACATGTCCTTTATGTCTGCATGGCATTCTCAAAAATCAGGAAAAAGCTTTTGCATGTTGCAAGTCGCCTTCGCAACAGAATAAGGAAATGTAGGAACACTAATTTTACTGTGTCGAAGTATATGAGGTGATAGTGTGGTGTGCATTTGTGAAGGGATAATTAGCGTTAAATTTGGCAAAAGATCATTGTATATT
>NC_089787.1:1237256-1282256 GCF_040412425.1 Macrobrachium rosenbergii | reverse complement strand
ATCAGGACTTTAGTAAATAATGAATCGACGTCTAGACTGAGCAGTTTGATGTTGTTTGAGGGATGTTTAAACTATTAATTTTTGTATGAAATCTTCTGCATGTTTGACGTGGGAGGATGAGAAGGTTCCTAGAAAGGGTGATAACAAGTCTGCGAGCCATTTTGATAATTTGTACATGAAAGAGCCCCTGCTAGATATTATGGGGCGTAAAGGAATCCCATCTTTATGTGTTTTCGGGAGGCCGTAAAAATAGGGAGAGAGGGGTTGATTACCTTGAATGTCTCTAGTAATTCTATGTCTTTTTATTGCCCCTATGGTTCTAACTGATTTGTTAAACTGAGCAGCAATATTTGTTGTGGGATCTTTCGTTAATTTGTCGTAGGTCTCCGCATCGTTTAGAAGTTCTTGAACTTTATTGATGTATGTCTCCTTGTCTAACAGAACTATTTTCCCGTCTTTGTCAGATTTTGTGATGATGATATCCCCCTTTTTCCACCTGTCCATATTCTACCTAGTGAACAGGGCACAGAAACAAGTGCCTGAAATATATGGTTTCAACGTTTAAATAGTGTTTTATGGGCCTTCTTATTTTCATATATATATATATATATATATATATATATATATATATATATATATATATATATATATATATATACATCTGGGACAGGTATATTTATAGATAATGTTGGATGTCAGGAAGGGCTCAGTCTGTCCTTCTGCTCTGAAAAAAACGGACTTTAGAGGATTTCGTGGAATCAACTTCAGATTTACAGCTGGCAATTCGTGATGAATTAAATTCATGCATTTCATTTTTAAAACTTTTGTCATGAAGGAAAGGGAACTTAGCATAAATACATAATTTGGGAACGGTGTATGTGGGAATAGGTTGTTTCACTTTGCGGTTAAGAGCTTATTAAGTACTCGATGGAAATAGTGGGATGGAAAACAATTGTTGCGAAAAAAATTAGCCAAGAACTCTACTTCTTTATGAAAGGCTGTCCAGCTGGAAGTCAGAGAATACGCCCTGTGGAGGAGGGTAGAGAGAGAGTTCAACTTAAAATTGAAATTACATGAGCTATAAAAATTGGTGCCGAAACCCGTAAAAGTATTTTTCATGTGAATGCTGGTTTGAAACCCATTATTTTCCCTGTTGATGCGTAAGTCAAGGAATGATAGAGTTACGAATTTCTCTCTCAACTGTAAACCTAATATTGGGATGTTGGACACTAATGAATTCTAAAAAGGAATCTGCATTAAAATCGCGTTTAAACAGGGTAAAGTTGTCGTCCACATATCTTTTATAAAATAAAGGGTGGAAACTAAGGGGACAATAATTGTCAAATACTGTCTCCTCCAGGAAGTTCATAAAAATATTGGCGAAGGTAGGATTAAAGGGCTTCCCATTGCCATCCTCCACCTGTCTGAAACAAGAATCATTAAAAATAAAGACCGTGTCCAGCACGGCCAATTCTAAAAGTTCTTTTTAAATAAGGTTCTATTAAAGCCGTTAAAAAGAGAATCGGGAAATGGAAAAAGTTTGGTCAATATGATCTCGATCGTCTCCTCAACAGGAATATTGGTAAACAGGGACTCAACGTCGAAACTGACCATAAAAAGGTCAGAGTCCTGCTTAAGAATATCATCCTTGAAATCAGCAGCACTTTTTACATTAAAAGAATTATTGGAGAGCGGTCCTAACAATGGAACTAAATACTTTGCAAGTTTATAGTTGGGCGTATTTAACTTTGATGGTGTTGGAGTCGCTTTTTATAAAAACTAATGAACCAACACTAAACACCCAATCGTCGTCCACACAACTGTTTATAGCATAACTGCCTTCGTTACAGGTTTCTTTCGTTTGTTTATTTTCTCCCTGTCTTTTTAATCACTTTTTAGCTCTTGCCTTGGTAGGTGCTCCTTTCAAGTTCTTGTTTTAATTTTTGTATTTGTAAATGTTTTAAATTTTTAAAGAAGTTTTTTTCCATTGCATAAGTGACATTTTGAGAATTTGCTGTCTGTAATTTTCCAGCCGTGAAGATGCATCATGTGATGTGAAACGTTGGCATAATAAACTTGATCTTGTAAGAGACATACATGCCTTTACCTCTTCAACCTGAGATGTTTGTCGGGTCTGTTTCCCCTGATTGTTATATATTATATATATATATATATATATATATATATATATATATATATATATATATATATATATATATATATATATATATATATATATATATAATCATGAAGTTCCAAATGTCGGATGCATCAATATCGAAATCCACGCTACCTCGGTATATCTCCGTTGGAGAATTGTCGCCGAAGGGGAATTTATATAAGTGATAAATGAATTGGAATCGTGGGGACACGAACCCGCGACGAAAGCCTATTCAGCGACTCCAGTTGACGTAAACCATTGAGCCATCAAGAGGGTATAAGTCTTTTGCCGAGATGTCGTACTGCTTTTACCCGTCGTGAGGGGAAAGTGTACTAGCCCGACAATGACCCACCTCCGCCATGACAGTTCATTGGTACGTTTGGAACACGCAGCTCTTGTTATGAAATTTTTATCACACCGTGATTTTTATACAATCATGAAGCTACAAATGTCGCTTAATATCGAAATCCACGCTACCTCGGTATATCTCCGTTGGAGAATTGTCGCCGAAGGGGAATTTATATAAGTGATAAATGAATTGGAATCGTGGGACACGAACCCGCGACGAAAGCCTATTCAGCGACTCCAGTTGACGTAAACCATTGAGCCATCAAGAGAGGTATAAAGTCTTTTGCCGAGATGTCGTACTTTTACATTCGTGAGCGGAAAGTGTAATAGCCTCGACAATGACCCACCTCCGCCTTGACAGTTCATTGGACGTTTGGAACACGCAGCTCTTGTTATGAAATTTTTATCATTTTTATACAAGGGATGAATTGCTACAAACTGATTGAATTCAGTTTCCGAAATCCACGCTAAATGAGCCATCTCCGTTTCATCACTAACCGAAGGGAATTTATAAGTGATAAATGAATTGAATCGTGGGGACACGAACCCGCGACAAAATTCAACTTCTTTCTTCAAAACATCTCGACGTAAACCATTGAGCCATCTCAGTTTAAATGGTTTCCAGTCTTTGATCTTTATGGAGTTGCTTTTCAGATTGGTACAGCTGGGTACATCTGCAAAAACAATGAAACTTTGAATCACTTCATTGGTACTTTGCTCATCACTCAGCTCTTGTTTGAAATTTTTATCTTCGTGATTTTTATAATATTGAAGAATTACAAATCTTGTTTTCAGAGCTCACGCTACCGCCATATCTCCTTGTAGATGAAGGAGAATTGTGTTATTGGGGAATTTAGTTTTAGTCTCTGATAAATGAATTGGTTTCGGGATTCACATGTATCTTCCTCTGCCTATTCAGCGAAACTGGTGTTTCGTAAACCATTGAGCCATCAGAGGGTATAAGTCTTTTGTATAGAGGACCTTGAAACTTTTACCGTGGTAGCCGGGAAATCTTTTCACCAGTAAAGAACACTAGAACTTGCTCCAATATGAAAGTTCTTAGGTTAGTTTTGGATCATGGGCTTTTCTTTTTTTTTCTTTTTATTTTCAAATTTTAAAGACAATCATGAAGCTACAAATGTCTAAACATATTGACAATGGATTTCCTCTTGATTTTCTCCGTTCCCAATTCTATCGAAGAATTTTATAATGACCTCCGGAATCGTGGGGAAATCGAACATTTGGTGAACAGCCTATACTTTCTGTTGATCCAGTTCCTAACGTAAACCATTGAGCCAACCAAGCATCCCATTCTCACCTGATTCATTAAGTCTTTTGCGAGATTTCAATGTCTGCTTTACCTTCCGTGAGCGGGTGATAAGTGTTGATAACTGCCTAACAAGTTGACCCACCTCCGCCATAAGTTTTAGTAACGTTTGGAACACGCAGCTCTTGTTACAATTTTTATACACCGTGATTGGAGAAAAATCATGAAGCTCAAATTCGGCAATATCGAAATCCCACGCTACCTCGGTATATCTCCGTTTGGAGAATCAGTCAATGGAACATTAATTTATATAGAGTGATACTTTGGCTTTTCTTTGTTGGGGACACGTGGCTGACCACATCTATTAGCGACTCAGCAAGCGTAAACCATTGAGCTATGGGAGGTAGGTCTTTTGCCGAGTTTTTCATTACAGTTTCCAGCTATCGTGGCTGGGAAGTGTACACACTCTGCACAATCTGCCCACATCCTTGTGAAGTCCATTGAAAAATACGTTTATAATCTTCTCAACACTCTTTCCTGAAATTTTTCCCATATTTTCCAGACAATCATGACTGCTACAACTTGTTTCCTCAATGGATATGGAATCAAAATTTGGTATATCATCCGTTTCGTATTAACGCGAAGTGAGTTTATATGCAGTGATAAATGCTTGGAATTGGGCAATCCTTCCTTTAGATAATAACAGGTGGAGGTTTGTTGCATCTCCAGTTGATCGTAAACCTGAGCCATCAGCCAATGTAAGTCTTTTGCCGAGATTTTCACTGCTTTTCTCGTCGTCAGAGGGAAAGTGGGCTGAATTCTCGATATCTGACCCACCTCCGCCTGACAGTTCATTACTACGTTTGGAACACTTTGACTTTCCTCTTGTTATGTCCTTTTTATCACATCCGTGATTTTGGAAATACAATCTGAAGCAGTACGACATCTCGGCAAAAGACTTATACCCTCTCTTGATGGCTCAATGGTTTACGTCAACTGGAGTCGCTTGAACAGGCTTCATACGTCGCGGGTTCGTGTCCCCACGATTCCAATTCATTTATCACTTATATAAACCTTCGCGACAATTCTCCAACGGAGATATACTGAGGTAGCGTGGATTTCGATTATTGTAAAACATTTGTAGCTTCATGATTGTATAAAAATCACGGTGTGATAAAATTTCATAACAAGAGCTGCGTGTTCCAAACGTACCAATGAACTGTCATGGCGGAGGTGGGTCATTGTCGAGGTTAGTACACTTTCCCGCTCACGACGGGTAAAAGCAGTACGACATCTCGGCAAAAGACTTATACCCCTCTTGATGGCTCAATGGTTTACGCCAACTGGAGTCGCTGAATAGGCTTTCGTCGCGGGTTCGTGTCCCCACGATTCCAATTCATTTATCACTTATATAAATTCCTTCGCGACAATTCTCCAACGGAGATATACCGAGGTAGCGTGGATTTCGATATTAAGCGACATTGTAGCTTCATGATTGTATAAAAATCACGGTGTGATAAAAATTTCATAACAAGAGCTGCGTGTTCCAAACGTACCAATGAACTGTCATGGCGGAGGTGGGTCATTGTCGAGGTTAGTAGTCTCACTTTCCCCGCCACTACGGGTAAAAGCAGTACGACATCTCGGCAAAAGACTTATACCTCTCTTGATGGCTCAATGGTTTACGTCAACTGGAGTCGCTGAATAGGCACGTCGCGGGTTCGTGTCCCCACGATTCCATTCATTTATCACTTATATAAATTCCCCTTCGGCGACAACTCTCCAACGGAGATATACCGAGGTAGCGTGGATTTCTTTGATATTAAGCGACATTTGTAGCTTCATGATTGTATAAAAATCACGGTGTGATAAAAATTTCATAACAAGAGCTGCGTGTTCCAAACGTACCAATGAACTGTCATGGCGGAGGTGGGTCATTGTCGAGGCTAGTACACTTTTCCCGCCACGACGGGTAAAAGCAGTACGACATCTCGCAAAAGACTTATACCCTCTTTGATGGCTCAATGGTTTACGTCAACTGAGTCGCTTGAATAGGCTCTGTCGCGGGTTCGTGTCCCCACGATTCCAATTCATTTATCACTTATATAAATTCCTTCGGCGACAATTTCCAACGGAGATATACCGAGGTAGCGTGGATTTCGATATTATCATCTTCTTGTAACATTTGTAGCTTCATGATTGTATAAAAATCACGGTGTGATAAAAATTTCATAACAAGAGCTGGTAAACTTTGTTCCAAACGTACCAATGAACTGTCATGGCGGAGGTGGGTCATTGTCGAGGCTAGTACACTTTCCCCTTCACGACGGGTAAAAGCAGTACGACATCTCGGCAAAAGATTTATACCTCTCTTGATGGCTCAATGGTTTACGCCAACTGGAGTCGCTGATCAGGCTTTCGTCTGGGTTCGTGTCCCCACGATTCCAATTTCATTTATCACTTATATAAATTCCCCTTCGGCGACAATTCTCCAACGGAGATATACAGTGAGGTAGCGTGGATTTCGATATTAACGACATTTGTAGCTTCATGATTGTATAAAAATCACGGTGTGATAAAAATTTCATAACAAGAGCTGCTTGTTCCAAACGTACCAATGAACTGTCATGGCGG
The DNA here is from genome assembly GCF_040412425.1 of Macrobrachium rosenbergii. NCBI lineage: Eukaryota > Metazoa > Arthropoda > Malacostraca > Decapoda > Palaemonidae > Macrobrachium > Macrobrachium rosenbergii. Next base: position 1,275,846 of record NC_089787.1, on the reverse strand, counting down.
AGGTGGGTCATTGTCGAGGCTAGTACATTTTCTTCCCGCCACGACGGGTAAAAGCAGTACGACATCTCGGCAAAAGACTTATACCCTCTCTTGATGGCTCAATGGTTTACGTCAACTGGAGTCGCTGAATAGGCTTGCATTCGCGGGTTCGTGTCCCCACGATTCCAATTCATTTATCACTTATATAAATTCCTTCGGCGACAATTCTCCAACGGAGATATACCGAGGTAGCGTGGATTTTGATCATTAAGCGACATTTGTAGCTTCATGATTGTATAAAAATCACGGTGTGATAAAAATTTCAATATATATATATATATATATATATATATATATATATATATATATATATATATATATATATATATATATATATATATATATATATATATATATATATATATATATATATATATATATATTGTCACGATGATGTATCAAGTACCTGGTTATTACACAACTAATCTCAAAAATCAAAAATATACCTCACTTCAGCGAGATTCCTGAACTCTCATAACATTAATTATTACGACTGAGTACTCTAAAGGTAACAGTGATCCCTTAAGAAAAAACTTATTATTTGAAAAATCAAACTAAGTCTATCAGAATATGTGTGAGGTATCAAAAATTAAACTAGAAATATTGTAGAGTAGAAGGGCATCACTCCATCAAAAAAACTCTAACTGTTTCCCTGGTCTTAATTCACTTTAGCAAAACTAAAAGAACAAAACATGTTTATCACTTTGCCTTATGCACACACAATCAATCCTATTCACTGGTGATCAATAAATGAAACACTTTTTCTAAAAATGTTATATACAAAAATTTATTTTTAAATTCAAAGTTTATAATTAGAATTCACAATCTGAAAAATGTATTATTACTTGAAAATAATGCAACACTCAATTAATTCTTGAATTAAATTATGAAACAAAACTAATTCACAAAAACTTTATCAGGAATTTAAATTATTCAAGCAAAATTTAAACTATCAAGAATTACTCAAGATTTGAAAAAAAAAAATCTCAACAAATGAAAAATTAATCAAGTATGCAATGTTAAATTACCAAGAAATATTTAAAATACTACATAAAGAAATGTTACATCACAAACATGAAAAATGTGAAAATATAAAGAGATTGTAAATAGAAAAACACACAAAAATACACATAAGATTTATCAGTAATGATTTCACGTGGTAAAAATTTCCTAACTTATCATACCATGGTATTAATAAGTAAAATTCACGTTACCTTACACAAACTTGTGAAAACCTCTGTAAATCACTTGCTGCAGCAGCGTTACCACAAAACACACTTTTTTACCAGGCGCCGTTACAAACTAAATAACTTTACTAAATTCAGATCTCAAACGTTAATGCTAATACATGACCACAAAACTCTACGTTAAAAGTAATCTCTTTCTAAGAACGAGAGAGAGAGAGAGAGAGAGAGAGAGTGAGGGAACCAAATCAACTGGTCTCAGAAATCAGAATGTAACAAATTTTAGGATTCCAGTAACACGTGAAACAATTACATGATGTTATTAAAGCATTTTGGTTACGAGATACAAAAGTTCTAGAAGCAGGGAGGTGACGTCATTAAAGCATTTTGGGTGCGAGATACAATGGAGAAGCTTCTACAAGGAAAATGACGTCATCCCAGCAAAACGTTTTGAACGCAATCTTGCAAAACATGACGTAACTGATCAAGACACGTATTCTTTCTCTCAAAGTGGCATACGTGACTCGAACAATTCATGTAACAACATGAAATCACTCGTCTTGAGCTCGTATGGGACGAATTGGCATTTGTTTTCCAAACCTGTCATCACGACCCAAAACAAAGCGCTCTCTCTTATCTCAACTGATGACAATTGAAATGATACAAGTCTTTGCTGGACACACACACATGTGTTGAAATACTACGCTTTTACCAAGAAAGATATTATTCATTCTAAACTATGTTACTATTAAAACTGTACTAACAATTCTAAATTATGCTATTAAGTTATTCAATCATTAGTTCTTTTGAGATCTGATGCCAAACTAAATATGGCACTTCAACAACCATTATCATTACACATAACACATGAAAAATAGTAAATATGTAAAAATTATAGGATATATGCATTACAAGGCAACATCATGAAAAAAATATATATATATATATATATATATATATATATATATATATATATATATATATATATATATATATATATATATATATATATATATATATATATATATATATATATATATATATATATATATATATATATATATATATATATATATATATGTATATATATATATATATATATATGTGTGTGTGTGTGTGTGTGTGTGTGTGTCCTTCTCATGGTCAGGTCACGTTGCCGACCTGACCACGAGAAGGATAAAAGTCTATTACCTGTCGTTTTCAGATATATTTATTAGAGCTGGAATACACACATCCCCACCATTGTAGCCAAGTGGGCAATCGTTTTTATTGCTTTTTAGGCTGAAATATATATGTAGAATCTACTGGTCACTTTTACCAGACACATATGTAATTCTAATATCCACAATGCCCTCTTAATTTCTCGAATTCTTCGCACTTTTTTGGATATGCTTGTAACTACGAAGCCGTAAGATCCAAACACAAGAAATTGAAGAGATTGTGATGGCCGGTCGCGGGAAATGAACCCGTGTCACCATAACCACGAGGAGGTCGTGTTGCCGACCTGACCACAAGAAGGATAAAAGTCTATTACCTCTCGTACATACATATAACTGTCGTTTTCAGATATATTTATTAGAGCTGGAATAGACCCATCCTCACCATTGTAGCCATTTTAAACTAAATTTACAATGATACATGCCATCATGACGCTACAAAGTAGTCGGTATAACGAATTCCGAAGGTAAAAATGAAGAAGAAATGATCGAATTAATGAGAAAATTCGCATTTGAACTAATAAAGAAAAAGGAAATACTGTCATAATACATCTTGCACATTGTGTTGAGCTAGCAGCTACTACGCATGCACAAATGAGGAACGCAACTGGCATGTGTATGTGCTTAGGGAGAAATTATTTGGACCTGCTGGTTTGGGTTCATTGCTTTATGGCTATGAAAAATGTTTTGTAACAAAGCCAAAAGTATTCAGTTCAGCAATACATCATAGGAGTGTTCTTAAGCAAACTGAATACAGGGAAAAATCAACGCAAACTGAACTCAGTAACAAAAATGAGACTGAAGGACATAGAAGACATCTAGCGCACACCAGGGTCAACGTTTAAGAATGATCATCAGATGAGGAGCTTCTTTCTTAGATTGTCTCAGGTGAGGCTGAGGATATTAACAAGAGTTTCTGATAATATAACATTTTTCTTTTAAATCATTGAACGTTTTGTGCAAAATGGTATCAAGAGTATATAGACCTTAACTTAAATTGATATTATTTTCACTTGTTACTTATATAAATGCAAATTCTAAGATGTCTCTTGATTTTTCACTTAGGTTTTCAAAAGTTCATTTCTTTTCGGTCGCTTATAACCCAATATTTATATCGATTTATTCTGATATTTAATCAATTCTTTCTTGTCCATAGTCCATATATGGAATTCTTTAAACAAACGCTGCTACCTCGGTGTGGACGATTTCTTATCAGCATGATTTTTAGTGTTTTTATATAAAGAAATTTCAATTACACTACATAGTTTCAACGTTGATGTGATAGCCTAAAAGTCTGCCAAATAAGTAAAAAAGGGGGTTCTAAGGTAACTATGTCATTTTGTAATTTTTATTATAAGATATCATCACAACATTAGACTGTCAAGTTTCCAGAATATGAACATGATAGCATTAGTCCTTGACTATTTTTCTATCATTCTGATGATAGATATCCAGGAATTCAGGATGACAATATAATTTTAGAAGAAACATTAAAGAGAATACATTTTTTTATTCGCATGGCTTCCAGAAAAATTATGTGTATGCATTAAATGATTTTTATTCCTTTATATACTAAATTTACACTTGCCGGTCCTTCATTGTAAGTTCCTTGAATATTCCACAAGGGAGTGCCAATTCAGCTTTGCTGTTTTTATCGTTTCAGCGATTTGATAATGAAAAATCAGTTGGATAATCAGGAGAAGGTTTTGATTGGAGTATCGATAGAAACTTGACAGATTTAGGATATGCAGATGATGCTGTTTTAACCAGCAAAACACCACACTGTTTTAAAATATTGCTAGATAAAATGCATAATATATTTAAAGAGAAGGATTTTAAAATAAACCTACAATAAAAATGAAGCAGTGAGAACAGAGTGTGAGTACAAAGGTATGAAATAGGTTTGGCTGGAAAAAAAGGATTAATGTGTTTTAAAGGTCCAAATATTTAGGACCAACAATACACAGTAAAGGTTTTCAAGAGCTAGAATTTAGTGAAATACTAAAAATGGCAAATCATACAATGGACAATTTTATTTCGTAATGAAATAATTGATGGAAATTGCATACAAAAATGTGATTATGCATAAGTTTAGTAGGATCGTGGTAAACGAAATACTGGTATGACAAAGGAACTATATCTAAAAGATTTCGTCGGTCTGAGCTGTAATAAGAACATGAGGGATCAGCTGTAAAGACAGAGCTAAGAATGGTACCATTAGGTACATTACTCAAGTTCCATATGCAGATGAGATAATGATATAAGAGAGATGGCGATAGCTTGGACCTGTCCTTCGCATACCTTTTTGTGTACGTGTATGTGTGTGTGTGTGCGTGTTTGTGTGTGTAGAGGACGGACGTGTTGGACGCGTTTTTTGCCAAAAATAGAAATGTTTTTCGCCCTTAGTGCTTATACCTCTCATAGTAAGCAATTGTTTATTAGTATCTCTACGTAATTCTTTCAAGTCACACCTTTTCGAGACCTACTGGCCCGAGGAAATGGGAAAAAAGTGCGGTGTGCGTGTTAGATGACAGGGTCACTGGCGCGACGCTTGGTGGTTGGTCGGATGACATTTTTGTGGTAAAGAGAGGGCCACCTTCCTTTACCTCAAAAATGTCACCCGACCAACCACCAAGCGCCGCGCCAGTGACTTTGGCAACCAACGATACCTCTGCCTCACACACGTTTTCTTTACTCACGAACAATTGTCTTTACTTTATACAGTACCAGCCGAACTGTTCTAACGTTGAGTCTGTTATGCAGTCTGTCAGTGGAGCCTTCTCTGATGGGGAAGTTAACGTTATACACACAGCATCAAAGACCTGATTCCAGATTCCATTCTCAGGGAGTGATTCGCGAAAATCTTACCCTCTCTCAAAAAAATATCATATATCACTGAGTGGCTAAAGACCTGCTTGGTGAAAATCCGCCCCGATGACCCTTACACTCTGGCCTCAAGGGGCCTGCTGATCCAAGCCTGACTGCACTGTATAATACAGCAGCAAATGCCTCCCAAATTGCAAAGTTTCTCAGAAAGAATTGTGGAAACAAATAACGATCATTCACTGATCTGGGATGCAATAAAAGGATTACATAAATCACTTGACAGACTTACAGCAGGACCCCTCACTCCCGACGACACGAGAGAAGTGGGGGTGCGACGTGGGGTCGAGGTGACTGTACCCGTAGACCTATCGAAGGGGACCGATGGACTCCCAACCTTCTCTCCCTTCCCAGCGCCTCCGGTGGAAGATGGATCTTTGTCGAGATCACCAGCCCTCGTGTGTCTTCCAACCCTATCTCTCCCCCGAATCTCCAGCCTCCCGTGGTAGATGATGATATTAATGATTACGATGAGATAGTACAAGCCAGTACAAAAAAAGAAAAGAGCTCCCAATTGCTCACTGGACCGAATTCCAACAATTTCCTCTAACCGGTGATGCTAGAGGACATAGAGAGAGGAAAGTTCTCCCGGGCTCAGACCCTCTTATCTTCCACGAACTCCTATGCAAAATTAAGCATAAAGTAGCTTACAGGAATACATGCCTATTTCAACCCCTCGATGTTCTTAAAGGCAAGAATTTTGATTCTGATATAAAAGTCTCAATATATAACCTAATCTGGGACAACCAACACGCCCAGGGGTACTTAATGACATCCCATGCAGCAGTACAGGTGCAGGCTTACCGTCTAATGAGTGCCAGCCAACCTCCCACCGCGAGTGGCTGCCCATCCTAGCATGCCAATCCCCCATCCACCCGAATGACCAACTCCTAACTTCGTGAGGAGCCTTGGATACATGGGATATTTATGACCTCAAGCGGAACATTCCTGTCTTAAACATGTTATGTAAAAACTTCAAAGGCATCATTGCATTACAAGAATGCTCCTATGGCCACATGACCTTGTCATCTGTGATCCAGTGCATGAACACTTCAGAACTTTCTTGACCTCACTGACGAAAGTCACAAATCATATCATAACAGGTCTCCCTACGGGGGACCTATCTTTCTGTGGCACAAATCGTTAGACAATATAGTGAATGTGATGACCTGAAGGAGTGATAGAGAGCTGGGACTTCAAGTGACAGTATGGGGTTCCAAAACCCTAATAATTAATGGTTATGTGCCGTGGGAAAATAAAAATCATTTTAACCAAAACTGCTTGATCCTAGGTGAATTACACAGTAATATTCACGATTCTACTGCCGATCGTATTTTTATAATTGGGTACCTTAATTCTCATCCAACAAAACAATTTTGTTACGAACTTACTCGCTTCCGTCAGAATCTCGCTCTCCCAATTAGCATTGCAATGCACCCCCTGCCTCTTCCTATACCTATGTAATAAATAGAGTGGATATAATGACAAGCTCCTGGCTGGACCACTGCATCACATGTCCACACCTTCATGAATCATTTGTGACCTGCAACATTTACTACGATCTTGCAACAGGCTACGATCACGTCCTTACAGGCGTAATTCAATACCCCATCCCTCTCCACCGTGAACTCCCTTAAGTGATCGCCTACCTGGTGTTAACTGGAACTTTAAAAACCACCAGAAAACCAAATCCTTTAGGGTGACCTCGGAAAATAAGTTGCAGTCAATAGTTCAGACGCTATACCTTGCATTAACCAAAAAAATTGAAATCACCACCACAGGAGAGATCTGAAAGAATTCTGTTCAAATATAATATCCACTCTGCTTGCCTCAGGCAGAGATACCTTTAGATTTTGTCAGGGTAATTCTCGTGACATACCTGGTTGTAATGGCTTAGTTAAAGATTTGTATACACATTCACGGCAAATGTTTTTACTGTGGAGGCAAAATTTAGCCCGAGGGAAGGACACATTGCATTATTAATCAATGAGACTGGCGAGAGCACAGTACAAACTTGCTCTTAAGCGCTGCAAAATAGATGAAAAGCAACTAAGAGTAGATGTAATATCTTGAAAATTAGAATCTGGCAATTACCCTCGTCTTTGGAATGACATTCAGCCCTAAATCCCAAAATTAAAAAGCTACCACAGAGAGTAGGAGAAGCCGTCGGAGACAAGGCTGTTGCAAGAATGAGGGGCGATCACTTCAGCGCTATCCTGAATTGCATAAATGAGCAAGAATCCCAAAGCGAAGTAGAAAACCTCCTTACTGATAACATTCAATTTCATTTCACCGGTCTTATTACGCCAGGTAACATCAGTGATGTCATAAACAACTTACCTAAAATAAGTCACCCAGCTGTGATGGTCTTCTTGCAGAAGCTTTCAAATTCTGCCACCCGATAATTTACATTTTGCTAGCCTCCCTATTCTATGAGTGCATAATTCACCAGTTTCTCCAGACTCCCTACTCTTAGTTCATTTAATACCATTAATCAAAAACAAAATAAAAGATGCAGCTGACCCTGGCAACGTGAGTCGGTTCTTCTAGAGAGACTTTTCCCCTTTCTACAGACTAATGACAACTAGCTCGGACTGAAAACAAACCACTTATCCGACACCTGCGTCTACATCCTGAAAGAATTGCTGAACTATTACCTATCATCAGCCTTTCCTGTATTCTTATGTTTTTTAGATGTAAGAAAAGTATTTGACAGAGTAAACTTCCTGAAACTACACAAACAGGCACAGCTTTATATTTAACTGGCATTTTATATTGTTGGTTCATATAGCAATTCGGTGTCAAATGGGGTACCACATAGTAGTACAACTTTGGCTCCCTAAACGGGCTCCGGCAATGGGGCATTCGCTCTCCATATCTGTTTAATACGTACACAGATGCCAAGAATGTCAAACGGAACTCACTCCCAATCGGATGCACTATTAACGAAATTACAATAAACGACCTCTGTTACGCCGATGATATGGTTCTGATTTCCCCATCAGTGCAAGGTCTCCAACGACTAATAGACACTTGCCACAGATATGCAGAAGAATCTGATATCTTCTACAGCAAAAGCAAGACCCAGTGCATGTCGATGCTGCCGAGATCGCTTAAGCATATTGCAGAACCACAAAGTTTCCTCGAAAATCATCGTCTGGAATTCATGCATGCATTCCCGTATTTGGGCCACGTCATCACGGACGACCTAAAAGATACGGCAGACACAGAACAGAGGCATCGTAAACTATGTGCTACCGGGAACATGATGCAAGGAGGTTTGCCTTTTGTCACCGAAACGCAAAACTGCTGCTCTTCCGCTCGTACTGCTGCGGCTTATGTACAGTAGGTGTTCCCTTTCGATGAACTATACCCGAGAGGCCGTGAGACACATCACTATTGTCCACAGTGACCTTCTGAGACGCCTCACTAACACTTCTCGCTACCATTCCAACATGCAAAAGTGCACAGAAAACTGCCAGGGTAATTAAAAAAAAAAAAAAAAAAAACATTGTTAGGGGAACAATGTCCAGTCTGATCACCCGACTGGGAAGCAGCAGCAATTCGTTTATCCAAAGCATCCTAAGCGGTGTGGTTAGAAGAAGATTTAATATATACTATATATGTATATATATATATATATATATATATATATATATATATATATATATATATATATATATATATATATATATATATATATATATATATATATATATATGTGTGTGTGTGTGTGTGTGTGTGTGTGTGTGTGTGTGTGTGTGTAATGCGCGTGTGCATGCATCCACAGAGGGAACAGACTTGAACCATTTATGTCTTGCAAAGGAAGAAGAAAAGACAAGGCGAGATTTAAATTCACCGCCCATTTTACGAGGGAATCATACACAAGTGGATTCACACTTTAGGAGAACTGACTTTATTAGAAAGTATCGGAACAACATATCTCCACTCAAGGGATGCCGTGTAACACCCCGAAGCTCATACTAAGGCACTGTACGCTCATTTTACATACATATTAAAGGTAATTAGAGAAGTGGCCGTTCCTGACCTACGGCAACAAATGTAAACGTAGTGGTTATTTCCCGTAAGCTATGATTGTACTACACATAAAAGAATAAACAGAACGCACTTTGCATATTATCATTCATTTTCGTTATATTGCGATGTTGAAGAGAAAAGCGTTATTTGCCCTACTAAAAGGAAGGCAGGGAATTTGTTATTCTTCTTGTGAGCTCTTGTTTTGTTTGATGCAGTCGGCTTTCTCCTCCTTTACTTATTTCGTCCCCTTCTCAGCCTCAGATGAATCCATGTTCTTTCTTACCCACATTTAGTTAGGTTACTCCTCTTACGCTATGGACAGTTTGAACATTCTCTCTCTCTCTCTCTCTCTCTCTCTCTCTCTCTCTCTCTCTCTCTCTCTCTCTCTCTCTCTCATCGAACAAATTGAATTCCCAATGTTTTTTCTCTCCTCTGACCTGTAATGCCTCTCTCTCTTTCCCTTTGTACCAAACGATGTTTTTCTTGCACCGCCGTCCTTTTGAAGAGAACATCTGCTACTTTATAAGACATATCCGATACTGTCCCACAAGAGTAATGATGAAACTGAGTAGTCTCTTTCCATCCATAGGATCCGTTGTGACGTTACATCTTTATAACGGGTCCCCAGAGAGAGCATGCATTCGGTTTTCAATAGAGTTTGCCTAGCAAATCGGAACCACTGACACTTTTCTACGGAACACAGATTGGTAAGTGCCTGTCTGTCGAAGAAACCGAAGTTTTTTCGTCTGCACATTCATCCTCCAAAAATGAACCGACTCTAAAGAAAAATTTTCACATCAAAGGCTTTAGTGGAAGCTTAAGATTCAACCACACTGTTTAATTCCTGTCAACCTTGTACACACTTCTTTGTTCCCATGGTTTTAGAAACAAATTCTTGACCAGCCTCTCTAGCAGACCAGATCATCTTAAAACGCTCAGATCAGTTATTTCCCCCTTTACTCACCATTTTACTGCTTTTACCGTTCCTCATTTATATACTATTTTTACTCTATATTCTTTACGTAAAAAAAAAAAAAATAATATCAGTAGCTTCGTTTCTTTCTTACATTCAGTTTTTGTAATTTACCAAGGGGGATATGGTTTCTTAATACCGTCCATTGCTTTTTAGGCCTGGAAAAACGGGTAAGATTTCTCTAAATCTCTTCGCTCATGCTTAGCAGACATAAGTTTTACGAGTATGTGTATGTTTCAATCTCATGTAAAGAGTAGAAATCCTCTGATTAATTACGCATATTGACTATCAATTAAATGTATGTACCAGTGTGGCAAAACATATGGATTTTGTTGTAGAGTACTGAGGTACAGACGTATATGAAAAGCACGGCTGATAGACAAATGGATGATCAATAAGTGTTTTACAATAACTGAATCCAAAGATAAAATCAATAAATAGAGAAAAGTTGTACACACATTTGATGCATCATTAGATAAAGCTATCTAGACCAGAGTTACATATGATAATCTAAATGCTTGTAATATCTGACAATAAAATGAGACATGGTGGAAAGATTCAAATAAATTATATTTGACATTATTGTTTTACAGTGACTTTGTACCTTCATATGAGCGCTTAACCGATGAAAAAGCATTAAAAAATCTGTTGCTATTTGCTATATTTAAAGAAATGGACAACGGACATCATAGCATTACGTTTTTGTCTTAATATTAGGACATTTTTATTTCTGTATGTACTTTGAGAACCAATTCGCTGGTGAAGAGACTTATAATGTTGAACATGTACTGGAAATAACAATGTAAATATTCACGATGAGATGTTTGTTGATTCATCTATTTTCTTAGCTCTTTAGCATCAGTTATTAAGGTCTGGCTTATATATGGCATATTTCACTTTAAGATATTAAGTTGAGTCAGATATATTCTAGCCAAGCATTGTTACTAACAAACGATTTTGTTTTTTTATATTTTAATGCAGGTATTTAGTTCGTTACGTTATCTAAATTACTATGCAATGCTTAATTATACAATTTCATTTCATAGGTAGGTGGAAGCAGCTACCCTAGTTTGAAACGATGAATAGTGCCAACCCAAAGGCTTTTTATAGGAAACGCAGTCCCGTGCCTGAAGAAATACAGAAACGAAGAATACCCCAAGTAGAGGGCATAACAGAGAATAAAGGATGACAAAATAAACTCTGAAATAAGACCCATGTGACCCTCTTCTGCTAAAATCATTTGCCCCAAGTTTGCAGTTCCGAGTTGCATTGAAATATTGTATGTCTTTAAATATAAGTTAAACTAAATTTTTACCAATTAAACTGGATTTTTTGTTTAGAATATACGCAGAGCAACGAAAATTCAATATATAACGGTCATATTGGTCTCTGTAAGTAAATAAAATTGGCATAGTTATTCAGCAACGGGTGAAAACATTTGACACAAATAAAGACTTCAGAGAGCAATGCCATTGTTGAACTAAACGAGTAATTAGAATGATTTTGCCTAAGGGGCCGTTCTGAATGAAAAATGTTAATTGAATTTGAAACTCTCACAAAGTAAATCTATTTCGCAAAGTGCCTTTCATCCCGGGTACAAAATATTCTTCAGTTCTGTCCGAAATGTTTGTTATCATGAGAAATTTTTTTCTCCCGAACGAAATTCATTGAAAGATTTATTTTAGGCTCTAAATTTAACATGAACAAATAAAACAATAAAGTGGTAAAAATTCACTAACTTTTCTACTGCAAGAATTTCAGGTATGCCTAATGGATATATAATACGTTCATGACGTCTGCCTTCAGAATCACCTAACAAAATATGCGTATTTCACATACCTGGTTTCCTCACCAAAATGTAGATTTAAGAAGTTTTACGATATCACATGATGCAAAATTACCAGATATTAGTTAAGAATAGGATGTGATCATTGTACTATTGTACCGCATTTCTTGAACCTCTCAAAACAGAATAGTAACTTTGGACTGTAACCAGTTGCTATGAGATGGATTATATTGCTATCAACGTCATGTACGGTGATGGGGGAAAATTCTGTAAAAAATGAAAGCCAGCCGAAATGGAATTTTATCTATCTTTCTTTAAAATAGCTTAAAAGTACACAGTGCGTAGTACATGAACAGTTGATTACTTGTTTTTCTTGTTAAATTCCTGTACAGAATTAGTAAAAGTTATATCACAAAACAGCCACATGTTATAGCCTCATCACTTAGATCTCTTGGCGGAGATCGGCAGATTTCGATTACAAGTACAGAACCTGAATTCACAGGACGATGCACTACAGTCAAAATCTACTTATGACTCTTGTTAGCTTAGCGGATAAGTCCCTGTAACTTCTCTCGCAAACACAACAGAGAAAGGTTTGAATCATCCCCAGCGCAGAAAGAGTGCAACTTCTTTCCAAGGTATCAGTATTAAGGGCTATCTGTAGTTTATTTGAGAGCATCAGTAAGTCAAGTACTAATTACTGATAGAACTATCACACAAACACACACACACACACACACACACACACACACACACATATATATATATATATATATATATATATATATATATATATATATATATATATATATATATATATATATATATATATATATATATATATATATATCGATGCACTCCACAATGAGAATGAAAGAGAAACCAGAGGACAATGAAATAGAGTTCTTAATTTGTCCCGACAGTTTCGCCTCCGTCATGCCTCTTCCGGGAACTTTATTGACTAATCATTTTAGGAAAAACATATACCGGACATATGTTTACATTTGGCTTCAAGACTTACATAAAGCAAACAACCACAAATGGTTAACGGTGCTTACAACTGTTACAGGATCATATAAAATATAAATTGTCTAGTACATAGTTCGTCCAATAGAAAAGGTTAACAGTCTAATGAGGCTAAACAGGTAATTAAGTGAATACCTAAGTCAATATATTACATAATTTGTACTGGTTTTTCATGATATGTAGAAATAGCGAGTCTGTCCTGGATAAGCTTATACTGCCATAGAAGTTATTGTTTTCACTATATTGAATGCTTGCTGTTTCTATTAGATTTCTTTCTATAAAATTATTGTTTCTGAACAGGATTCTTGCTTGAGACCACTGAATTGGATAAAAACATTCTCTAGCATGTTTACTAATGGCTCTGTTTCTTTGATCAGTAGCAATACTATATTTATGTTGTGCAATTCGTTTCTCAACAGTTTTTGCTGATTGTCCAATATAAAATTTATTGCAACCGCAAGTAATTTTGTATACTACTCCGTTGTCGTATATAGGGCTGTTTCTTATTAAAGTTCTGCCACTGGTATTGAGGTAGGAAAACACAACAGTCACATTTAATAATTTAAGTGGCTGGATAATATGATCGAAAGCTGGCATGTATGGCAAACACAGTATATTGCTATTAAAATTCCCATTTCCCTTAGTGGAATAAAAAGATTTTATGGCTAGCGAGAAACACTCATCTATATCCTGTAAAGTAAAATTGTGCTTAAGACCTAATCCATATATATAGTCTATCTCGTCATCAAAGAATTCTGGGCTGACTAGATGAAGAGATCTAAAAAACATAGATCTTATACCTGACTGTTTTACTTGTTTATTGTGGAAAGATCTCGCATTGATAATCAGATTGTTGTTGCTATCTTTTCGGTGTACTTTAAACTTTAAAGTATTGTTATTTCTAATGACTTTAACATCCAAGAAAGCTATACTCTTATTTTCTTCCTTCTCAACAGTAAATTGGATTGAAGGTACTAACCCATTTAAGTGTTTTAATGTGAGGTCTATGTCCAAGTGAATTTTCCAAATACTAAATATGTCGTCAACATAACGGAACCAAAGTATATTGTCTGGTAAAATGGAATTTTTGAAATGTGAGCTAGATAAATATGTTTTTACTCTGCCAGTTAGTGTTATTTTACAATTGATTAGACTTTGTGTTGTAGATATTTGCTTTGTTTTTAATGGTAAATGTTTTAGACAAAAAATTTGGTATGCAGATGGGGAATTGCATTTCACCTGTTCTTTCTAACATTTACATGAAATTTTATGAGAGTAGGCTGGCTAATTCCATTTTACCCGACAAATATACTTTGGTTCCGTTGTGTTGACGACATATTTAGTATTGGAAAATTCACTTGGACATAGACCTCACATTAATACACTTGAATGGGTAGCCCCGCCTTCTGATCCAATTTACTGTTGAGCAAAGGAAGAAAATAAGAGTATAGCTTTTCTTGGATGTTAAAGTCATTAAAAATAACAATACTTTAAAGTTTAAAGTACACCGAAAAGATAGCAACAACAATCTGATTATCAATGCGAGATCTTTCCACAATAAACAAGTAAAACAGTCAGGTATAAGATCTATGTTTTTAGAGACTCTTCATCTAGTCAGCCCAGAATTCTTTGATGACGAGATAGATTATATATATGGATCAAGTCTTAAACAATTTTTACTGTTTACAGGATATACAGTGTTTCTCGCTAGCCAAAAAATCTTTTATTCCACTAAGGGAAATAGGGAATTTTAATAGCGATATACTGTAAAAACAAATGCCATACATGCCAGCATTTCGATCATATTATCCAGCCTGATGGTATAAAATTATTAAATGTGACGGGCATCAGTTTTCCTACCTCAATACCATTGGCAAAACTTTAATAAGCTAAAAACAGCCACATATACGACAACGGGAGTAGTATACAAAATTCCTGTGGTTGCAATAAATTTTATATTGGACAATCAGCAAAACTGTTGAGAAACAAATTGCACAACATAAATATAGTATTTACTGATCAAAGAAAAAGCGCCATTAGTAAACATGCTAGAGAATGTTTTTATCTAATTCAGTGGTCTGTTTTCAGAATCCTGTTCAGAAACAATAATTTTATAGAAAGAACTTCTATTAGAAACAGCTTTCATTCAATATAGTGAAAAAAAACTTCAATGGCAGTATAGCTTATTCAAGACAGAATTATTTCTACATATCATGAAAAACCATTACAAAATTATGTTGTAATATATTGACTTAGGTATTCATTTAATTACTTAATTACCTGTTTAGCCTCATTAGACTGTTAACCGGTTTTTCTATTGGACGAACTATGTACTAGACAGTTTATATTTTTTATATTATCCTGTAACAGTTTAAGCACCGTTAACCATTTGTGGTTGTTTGTTTTATGTAAGTCTTGAAGCCAAATGTAAACATATGTCCGGTATATGTTTTTCTTAAAATGATTAGTCAATAAAGTTCCCTGGAAGAGGACTGATGGAGGGCGAAACTGTTGGGACAAATTAAGAACTCTGTTTCCTTTTGTCCTCTGGTTTCTCCTTCATTTCATTGTGGAGTGCATCGTGATATCTTATCTTCGTGATTAGAAGAATACAACTATATATATATATATATATATATATATATATATATATATATATATATATATATATATATATATATATATATATATATATATATATATTGAATCAGTCTATCTTTTTTCTCCTCTGGCAAGCTTCTCAGGAATAAGGAAAAAATCATTCGGAACTCTTTCCATTTATTTGTCCTTTTTTGTAGTCAACTGAACTTTTCCCCTCGTTCTCTGCAGCTTCATCAGGACTGGATTATAAATGTTGTTGTTGACTGAGCTGGCTTTATGCTAACACGGGCTCTTGCTTATAGAGCAGCCCATAAGGATTATAAATCCACATAGACGGTTTTTACTACTGCATGCGGACTTTTGAATTTCAAACACGACGTCATTGGGGTGCTCAATTTCTATTGGCTGTCTGGTCTCATTCTCTCGGTGGCCATGTGGGTGGCAGCATGGGCATTCTTGGTGCTCTGTAGAATTCCTCTATGCTGAGGTTTTCATCCAAGGGCGTGGGCAAGGGCTTGATTCCAGTCTCTGGCCGATAGTCTTGATACACTTCGTTGTTAGTAGCCAAGTCCAGGGGTGTTCTGTCGCTCGTGTCTTCCCTCTGATTCTCACAGATGTCCTGTAGTTTCCTTGAAAAATGTAGGATGAAGTCTGCGTTCCTCTGTATTTTTAATGCAGGCCATTGTTGATTTATACTCACAGCTTCTGCTACTTGCAATCTGTGGAACCTAGCTTCTCAATGCACAATCTCTGTGCATGCTAATAATTCTTCTAGCATAGGATTACGGTCGTGGTCGTCTGCATAGTGTTGAAATATTGCCCCTTGCAGTCACTTATGTAGATTGGTAGTGGTGCAACTTATGTAGTAACTGTTGGGGGCTCGACTTGTCCCTTTGGCACATTTAAATTTGGATACCACATTGGTCAACTCCCATATCTCTCTACAGGTGCCATGCTATTTCACATTAGAGGCAGTAGACACGAAAGGAAATCTTGTCAGGATTTGTAGGTGTCCTACCACTGCCATTTATTCTCTTAATGGTCTTGACCTCATCCTTGACCTGGCTATGATATGTGGCTTTGTAATGCAATATAATGTTTCTTGGTGAGGTAAGTGTCACTGGTTTGCTGGCATATACATCTAAATGTTTTCGTAGGCAATCTTCTGTTATTAGTCAGGAGCTGCCCAACATGTCCGAGCTTTGTGAGAGCAGCTTTCCGTGTGGAACAGTGTGTAATTGCATGTCTCATGTAGGTGGCTACCATAGAGTGTTTGTGTCAGGGCACTCCCCATGGGTGTTAAGGCACTGACCAACATTAGTTGCCTTTTGGTTCATGGTAGTATAGTACCTGCCTCCTCTCTTCTCCACAGTTACATCCAAGATGGGAGAGAAACATCATACTTTATTGCAAAGCCCCCATAGAAAGTTATGGGAGCCGACCAAATTAGTTTACAGATATAATGTACCAAAGGGGTATATCAAGCCCTCAGCAATTACTACATAGGTTGCCCCACTACCAGTCTACTTAAGTGACTGCAAGCTCAGTGCAACCAAAGGGCAATATTTCAACACTATGTAGAAGACCACAATTGATAGCCGACACTAGAAGAATTATTAGAAAGCACAGAGATTGTGCATAGATAAACCCGGTTCCACAGATTGCAAGTAGCAGAAGTTGTGAGTATAAACTAACAAAGACCTGGATTAAATCTGCAGAGGAATATGGAGTTCATCCTCCCTTCTTCAACGAAACCACAGGCAGCCGTGATAATCCGAAGAGAAGTACAAGCGACAGAACACCCCTGGATACGACTGCTGACAATGAAGTGAATCAAGAATATCGGCCAGAGGCGGGAATCACGGACTTGTTTACACCCTTGGATGCAAACCTTAGCATAAGCCATGTCCTACAGAGGGCCAAGAATGCCCATGCTGCCACCCAGATGGCCAGTGAGAGAATGAGACCAGACAACCAATAGAAATTCAGCACCTAATGACATCCTGTTTGAAATTCAAACATCCGTGTGCCTATTTAAAACCCGTACATGCTAATTTATAATCCAGTCCTAATGAAGCCGCTGACAGAGGTGGGGAAACGGTCTATTGACTAGAACTAGAAAAAGAACAAGTAAATGGAAAGAATCCCAAATAATTTTTTTCAGATTCTTGAGAAGCTTACAACAAGAGAAAAAGAAGTGCTGATTGATTCAAAGATATATACTGTATGTATGTATGTATATATATATATATATATATATATATATATATATATATATATATATATATATATATATATATATATATATATATATATTATTCATTGAAAGTACATGTAACTATAAATTTATAGGCTATAGGTATAAAACTATTTTATGCGTTATATAATATTATTGTATGAATATACATCTGTATCCTGGCTATAAACACTTTCGTCACTTTTGAGATCTTTCAGAAGTCAATGCTGTTGAATACAAAATGCATTTTAGATCACTATCAACACTCAAGGAAAAAGAGCATATTAATTACTCGGATGTTTTATTTTTTTTCTTTTTTGCATTGTCGTGTTCGTGGCAGCATTCAGGTAATTATATAGATATTGTAACGACGTTGTTGTTTCGTTACAATAATTATGCAGGTTCTTACCACTCGTAAGCAATCAGAACCTCACAGGACATAGCCTTATGTGCTTGACCACCCGTGGAACAATCAATGGAATAAAAATTACTCAGAAAGGAGTAAAAATACAATTAACTCTATATTGAATGTTTATTATAAAACTCAGGATCACTGAAAAGTCTAGTTAAAGGAAGATAACACATTCACTGCACAAATACTTGCTAATACAACTATCACACAAGGGAAGAGAACATTCACACTTGATGGCAGGATAGTTGAAGAGAAAGACAGAAGAAAACCTAAAACTAATTAACAACCTTAAACCTAATTAACAAAAATTATATACATCCAAATAAGAATATTTACACTGGCAAGTTAATTGTTTTTGAAAGCAGCAGAACACAGGATCTTGGTCGTGCAACTGTCCCGAGGCCGTAGGTCAACACAAGGCAATTGCTGGTAAGATGGGCTGACCTGCGTCAGCGACGTCCTAAAGAATAACAACTTACAGATTCAATCCTAACCAGCAACACAAGAGTCAGTGGGCATTATGACGGCTCTAAGGAGACAGCGCAGCGCTGGAGGCAGTAGCACAAATAGGAGGCAGTACAGTGCTGAAGGCAGTAGCACATCTAGGAGGCAGTAACACATTTAGGAGGCAGTAGCACATCTAGGAAGCAGTAGCACATCTAGGAAGCAGTAGCACCTCTAGGAAGCAGTAGTACATCTAGGAAGCAGTAGCACAGGTTGAAAGGCAAGACGCGCCACCAGGACTGGCACACGTAGTCGTTACTTCGAAAACAGCAGAGGTGAGTCAGACACACACACACACACACATGCACAGAAGGATCCCTGCAGACTCAATAATCCACCGCAGATCTGGACGAGTAAGAGGACCTGGACCACGGCCAACTAGACAGTTTAGGTGGGATCCCTGAGAGACTAAAATTCCACCAGAAGACACTGCTTGACTAACTGCCCCTCCAGCGTAGAGAGAGAGCAAGAGCTGTCCTTTATGATGATTTAAGAGCCGACGACACACTGTCTTCAAAAGGCCCCGCCATGGCAGAAGTAAACAAACAGGTCTCCAACAACGACCCGTCAAACTGCTTAACACTCCAGCAACCATACAAACAATTGTACATGCAAAAAAGAAAACAAACAACTCATGGGCGGAGTACCAACAATACAAAGAAACAAGGTAATAAAAAAAAAGTTAAATAAACTTTTCGTAACCGAAACAAAAGCCTTCAAAGTTACATTAATTTAAAAGAAAAATAAAAAGACAAAGAAGGTCACGAATGATTAACTGGACATGATCCTGACAATATTATTCGAGCAGAAATGAAGAAAATCGTTGTAATTTATAAAATTCGGAGAATCTAATACTGGCAATAATAATAATAATAATAATAATAATAATAATAATAATAATAATAATAATAATAATAATAATAATAATAATAATGATAATAATAATAATGTAGAAATTAGAATTAACGTTGTTTACCTCATAACATTGTCAATGTTATGCTTTCCGGAGACTGCGGAATGCCCATTTTTAACTAGAGTTATGTTGTCCACGGGAAAATTTATACTGTGTATCTCCTTACTTAAAAATTATATTTAAAAATTGTGACTGTTCCGTAGATCTCCCAGCCATCTCCATCTTCTCATTGTCGGACAATATTTAATGTCCGTGGTTCTGAAGCCATCCGCACAGGCACCTGCAACAAGTAAAAAGATCAAGACGGCTCGTATGTATGGTCCCGGGAGAATGACAGAATAATCTAATCATTAAAGGAAACGTTTCTCTTTTTCTCGTCATAAGAGCTCACTTTTATATAATATGTCACTGGACGACCCCTTCTCGCTTGAAGATGTGGTACAGTGTGTTCTAGAAAGCATCTTGTTGAATTTTTAATTTCTAACTTTAATACTGGTATCCTATTACAGACATGTATAAGCTGTGCAGCGAAAGGAAACCCTTCCCAAGTCAACTTGCCCTCCAAGCTTTGGAAAGGAATGTACAGTAAAACATAACTTTAATTCCTTTAAGAGAATTTACCATAAACTTAAATTGTTTTATTCTTTTCAAAAAGAGTACAGTAGCTTTTAATCACACTGCTGACTGACAAGGAGGTCATGGAAAACATTGCCCCTTCTTAAATCTCTTATTATCGTTCTCTGGACGGTCCGTTAATCCGTTCGCTCGACCCTGTGACTACCTCGAAACCTCTCTTCCATGCGAAGCCGTCTGAAGATAAAATCCCCGCCGCAGGCACCAGATGAACCGGTGATGGAGACTAACCCGAAGAGAAAGTTTTGGAAGGCCCCGCAGTAACCAACTGCCACGCGGTCGTTGCCTTACCAGACAATTGCAAGGTCGCGGGATTGTACGAGAAGCAATGTGTGTTTCCATAGAAAATGGAATGCTGAGAGCATGGGAAGTTAATCCAGCAGAGGTCATAAAAAGAGCCAAGCGACCCGAAAGAAACCAGATCCAGCAACATTTTCTCCCTTGACCTCAGCCCCATCAGGGCCATATCCCAAAACACGTGGCTGCTTTCTTAGCCCAGTATTCTTCCAGTACTAAGTCCCTTAAATTCCTTCCCCCACATCCAGAAAAACGACGAGGACCCACGCCCAGACATAAGGTAACGTGCTCGAATTTGAGGTTTTTCAACAGTCACAAATTTTTTTATCTTTTACTGATTTACTTTTCTATTTCTAAGTGCAATTTTCCCCATAGGCCTGACCTTCATTTTGTGGGCATTAACTTAAATTCGTAAGTGTTTACCAGTGATTCAAACCAAGACTTATTGGTGTCTTCCGCAAACCTCTCGATTTTCCTTTTATTGCGCTAATTTTTCGTCACGTAACCACATGCCTTCTGAATTGCAGACGGAGTTGTTTGCTGTGGAATCCCCCTGTTCCGATTGTGCTTGTGTGCCGTGATTCTAACCACGGAAACCTACTCTACGGTGCCCTTGAAGTGGATTTCCCTGGCATCTTCAGTCATCCTTTTGTTATCGTAATTTAGTTCTTCGGCAGGACGCTGTTTACTTGTCTAATTTATTCCCCATTCTTCTGATTTTGTGTTAGTGTAAATATATGTGATTTTAAGTGAATCGAAGTGTTTTATCTGCAACATTCCCTGTTGACTAAAGCCTTCAGCTCATCTCTTTCTTCTTATGGTTTTACCTGACCCCACAATTTCAGTCAGATAACGTAAATTTTCATGGTAAGTAAGTCCTCTCCTCAGTTAGGTCATAAAGGTAACTTCCCTGCTCGGGAT
This sequence comes from Macrobrachium rosenbergii, assembly GCF_040412425.1. Taxonomy (NCBI): domain Eukaryota; kingdom Metazoa; phylum Arthropoda; class Malacostraca; order Decapoda; family Palaemonidae; genus Macrobrachium; species Macrobrachium rosenbergii. The sequence continues at coordinate 1,254,183 of NC_089787.1, read as the reverse complement.
TTATTAAAGTCCTTCGCAGGTAAAAACATAAAAGCTATCTTGAATGCCAAATCCCCCGCTGATAAAGTTTATAATTTTTCATGATTATTTTGCAAAGAAATGGGGAAATGAGTATTCCTTTCCAATATAATTAAAGTTTTGAGGAAAACGTTTAAGGAGGCATTCATGAAATCAAAATCACAAAGAATATTATGTTTTTTTGTCTATTTTCCATAAGCTTCAAAAAGTAGGACGGGGTGTTGCTTTCCAAGTTAGGAATTGTGCTGATGTTATCCTTTGAATATGACCACTCGGTTTAAAGTAAATTACCTTCGTCGCACATTAAATTAAAAACTGGAAACAAAAGAAATGCTTCAAATAAGTAAAGAAATCTAAGGGTAATATGTTACATTGAATGAAAGTTTTCTTTAGGCTAAACAAAAGATGGGGAAAACAGATAACCATTAAACCCTAAAATACAAATAGAATAACTATATTTATTTCAGTCAGGCAACATGAATAGGATTATCAGACAAACAAAAAGTAATATGTAGAAAAACCTGACCAACCCCAACAATCTTTAAAAGTACAGAAAATTAGCAACTTTCCACATAAACATAGGAAAACAGACTGAATCTCTGCCACAATAATGTACGGCAAACCGGAGTCATTTGCTATATTTAAAGAAATGGCTTGGGTTGAATCATAAAAGTGGAAATGTGACAATTTCAGTTGTGGTTGCTTCTTCCCGTTATAAATTTTTAGACATTTTTATTTCATAATTTGCAACTCTGAAAATCCTGTACTCTGGTCTCTGAAATGTATAATTTTATTATACGCACAGCTTTTGGCTGCTACTGCACCTTTTGGGAATTTGTATGCATATATATATATATATATATATATATATATATATATTATATATATATATATATATATATATATATATATATATATATATATATATATATATATATATATATATATATATATATACATACATACATATATATATATATATATATATATATATATATATATATATATATATATATATATATATATATATATATATATATATATATATATATATATATATATATATATATATATATATATATATATATATATATATATATATATATATATATATAATATACACATATACACATATATAGGTGCATTCAAGAGCGCATTGATGAAGACAAAAGGCAAGGCTAATTGTGGGAAAAGTTACTTGCATTTGCCCAAGGATACAAATATGATTACCCGGCAGCTAAGGATCGGAGATTAGAGCCACAGATTCGTAAAACATGGAAGATAAAATTATGCCTGAAGAAGGTTTAGGTAAGACTATAAGTATATTTGGAAGCTCAGTACAGATAACATGCAAGCACTGTTGAGCCAAGTCTCCTATTAAAGTGAATCAAATCAATTCCCATAAATGGACTTACTGAAACTCTTCTGGCGTCTGTCTGTTGCAATGTTGAAGTACACATAACTTACATTGGATTTGAATGCATCAAATATGTGTAGAAAATATTCATGGTACACATAACTATCGACTCTTCTTTTTTTTTACTATGATATCACTTTATCGGTAATGATACAGTAAACCAATACTGTGTTTAACTTTCAGTTATTTCCATCATTACCATTTATGTCCCAGAAAAAAAAGCATATAGTTCTACCAAAGTAAATATTGCACGCTTTAGAATGGAGTATAAAAAGAATGCTAAATTTCTTTCAGTATTTACTGTATTTTCTATTATCATGAAATATGCTGGCGTTAGAGCAGAGTACTCAAGAGCAAAAATGCTTGTAGTATTCTAAACTAAATGGTTCCATTGACAAGGAAACAGAGAATAGAATACCCATCGAATATAAAAGGTCCGTCGATATTTACAGTATATGATTCTATTATGATAAATACAGTATGCCATAAAGAAACGAGCACACAACCCAAAATATATGGAAATTGATGCCTAACATTATTCATTGTTATCCTGTTTCCTACGGTGTTTGAGATCGGCTGTGGGCATGTGTGTAAGATCAAGAGTATTGAATGGAGAAAGACAGTGTTTAAGGGAAGGAGGGGGATCAGAAGCCAGGAGATGAATGAATATGCAAATGGATTGTTTCCCTGAGGCAAAACAGAGGGAATATATTTCCCATAATGCCTAACGGAGACAAGTTGCAATTCCGCTGGGGGCATTCATCCAGATGACAAGGGGCGCCTCTCTTTAACAAAATAGATGATTCCCCTTTGACTTCAATATAAGGAATAATGGGGTTGTGTTAGTTCATTTGTATTGTTGGCCACTCGCATTCTATACAAGCCTCGCTCACGACATGATAAATTTTCTCAAGTACACGCCCTTATTGTTTTTGAAAAGTAGGGATGAAGGGTTTTTGGGAACCGAGGGAGCTCATGTCTACCTGCTGAGACATTGCTCCCCCAAGTCTCACTCGAATGAAAAGGAAGCCTGGACGATATCCACTGTGCATGTTTGTGTGCATGTTTGTGTGCGTGTGTGTGCTTTTGGTATTTAGGCACTGACTAGTTCAATGTCTCTGCGGCACATGGGCGGCTTGGAAGCATTTAATTACAATCTTGTTTGAAATAGGTTGCACGTTCGTCTTCATTACTTGGGGAATTTGAAACAGGCAGTGGTTGTATAAAACAAAAGATAAGTGACAGAGGGGGATTTCTTCCTTTTTTATTATTTGCAAGAAATATTGTGATATGATTTTGTGAAAAAGTCATCTGCGAACAGTATGTTAGGTGCGTTCACGAAAGAGTGAAGAAGACAGGCTGTTAGTAGTTATGCAGCGACTTGTTTCGAATGTATTCCTCGAAAAATTATAATCTTTATGGAAACTGTATTGAGAATAATCGTAGGACTATTCTACCTAAGAACAACGGAGCTACGACTCTGAAAAAAAATAGCGTCTTAACAAGTGAAGAAGGCGTACAATCATAAAGTATGCGAAGAAAAGGTTCTGGAGTGAAGAGAACTCTTAAATAAATAGAAAACGAATATTGGCCGATTAATTCAGTTCTTCACAGAACTGTGGAATAAATTATAACAAAATACCAAAAGCTGTCAAATCTATGAAATATAAAATACCTCAATGAAAAACAATCCAAAAATCTCAGGAATTTCAAAGATGAGTGTCGATACAAAAGCTCATATTTATCATGTCAGAAACGAAATTGATTTATGTGTTCATTTGGAAGAGATAAAGTTGCCAAGTACACCGTTAAAAGCGCAAAAAGTTTGTCACGGAGGACAATTGTCAAATTGAACTGGATTAACTTTTTGTAAATCAATCAGGAAGTCAGAGCGCCCCACCCATAAATATCATATCTCCTTGATTTTGGTGTGCATATCTGTTTACATTATCCTTGCAAGTATATAATTACACTTAAAAATAATTAATTATTTGTTATGACTTACGTCTCCTTAAAAGCATATCATTGGAGAATAATACTGAGACTAATAAGATTAACTTAAATTTCTTAGAGAGAGTAGTCCTATGGAGCTATGGTTGCCAGAGCTCTTCACACCATAGCTACTGCTCAAAACGGGCGGGTAAATGTCAAGTACAGAAATAATTGCCTATGTCCACTGGGATGAAATTCATTGTCAAGGTAAGGGCGCAGTTGTTCCCAGCCACCCCTCCCACCCCACCAACTTGGGATTTAGGCTGGTGTAATAAAAGAATAAAAGTATTTGTTACTTACCTTGATATATATATATATATATATATATATATATATATATATATATATATATATATATATATATATATAATTTATATATATATATATATATATATATATATATATATATATATATATATATATATATATATATATATATATATATATATATATATATATATATATATATATATATATATATATATATATATATATATATATATATATATATATATATATATATATATATATATATATACATATATATATATATATATATATATATATATATATATATATATATATATATATATATATATATATATATATATATATATATATATATATATATATATATATATATATATATATATATATATATATATATATATATATATATATATATTTATGCCCTTTTTTGAAAATGAATTAAGTAAATTTTAAAGCCAGTTACAGTGGTGGAATAAACAAAAATATATTTCCCATTTGGAAAACTTTTTATTCCGCCCAGCTGGCGTTCGTAATGGGAACCATCAGAGGCTGAGTTTAATATATTTTCTTAATTAAAACCATAAACAAAATCAATCTTCTTCTGGAGATTCATTTCATTATAACATTTAGTGTTATAAACGCTATTCTGTTGTGAGAAGGAGAGCCAAGTAAAGAATGCCGGATCTGTATCACCTTCAAATACAATAGTACTTTCACCTTTATATAAATATGAGAGGATGGCTTAGTAAGAAGGAGACAAAAAAGAATGCAAATGAAAATCGTCATAAAATGGACGTTATACCAAATAGGCATTTTAAATCAACTAAAATGCCCCGAAAATATTAAAGTTGTTCTTTTCTGTTACAAGAGATTGTACACCATTTATAAAAAAGGAAAATGCAACTGTAATAAGGAAATACTCTGAGTTTTTAAACTGTTCTCATTCGTAAATTCTAGATATACAAAAGTAACGAGCAAGTAATGGGTATTTGTAAATATAGTTATCTAACTAAAAAAAAAACTTGTATTTTTAGTAAACATTTCTTTAACGAGATAAATGTTTACGGATAACAAGAGTTTTGTTTTACATAGAATATATATATATATATATATATATATATATATATATATATATATATATATATATATATATATATATATATATATATATATATATATATATATATATGTGTGTGTGTGTGTGTGTGTGTGTGTGTGTGTGTGCGTGCGTGTGTGCGTATATCTGAATCACGAAAATATGGAACATGATGAATATATAGATAAAGGCAGTGCCACGAAGGATAGAGAAACAGCGGAGAGGTGCTAGGCCTTTCGACTTTTTGTCCTTTACATATATATAAATATATATATATATATATATATATATATATATATATATATATATATATATATATATATATATATATATATATATATATATGAGTGCTATATTTATATATATATTTATATATATATTATATATATATATATATAATATATATGTCCTCTTGTATAAATATATATGGAGTGCAGTATGTGCCATAAAATCTACATCGAATTGATTTGAAATATGTCAGCCTATCATTTAAGTGGAGTCATATGATATGTGATGTCCTCTTGTCATCCCTGGAACTTCGAAATGGAGTGTGTATCGATGAGACATTTCATTGATGTGACGATCAAAGGAATTGATATTTGATTCCGACTATGAATTCCTTCATTGGCTTCGGAATTCATTTAAGTGGAACATATGATGAAATTAGTTTATTTCCTGAGATTTGTTGCTAATCCCACTGAATCCTTCGAAAAAAAATATAAGGAGATAATTTGGGTAGATATATCGATGTTCATCTCACTGAAAAATTACTTTATCAAAGATTATGATATCACTTTATCATAAATTTCGTTATATTTATAGATTTTTCCCGATATAATAATGATTTAGAACTTACAAAAATAAAGTAATTATGAAATAAATATTTTATATTATTAATATTTTAATATCACAATATATGTATATACACACATACACATATATATATATATATATATATATATATATATATATATATATATATATATATATATATATATATATATATATATATATATATATATACACACACACACATATATATATATATATATATATATATATATATATATATATATATATATATATATATATATATATATACATATATATATATATATATATATATATATATATATATATATATATATATATATATATATATATATATATATATATATATATATATAGAAATCATCAACACACAATCACGTGTGGAATAGAAATAAATTTCTGACTCACGTCGGGATCATACCCAGGTCTCAGGGTGCAGTTGCTCTCAGGTTCCAACTTATTTTAGACTTGTATGGCCTAGTGGATAACGCCCTTGCTTTCCACCTGAGAGATATGGGTTCGATCCCGATAGTCATAATATTATATATATATATATATATATATATATATATATATATATATATATATATATATATATATATATATATATATATATATATATATATATATATATATATATATTTATTTGCATAATGTGGATAATTGCCTAATGTGAACATTAGGCAGAAAGATTGCCTAATCTCCATATTAGGCAATTTGTTTGCACTATGTTGACAATAGGCAAATTACTTGCTTAATATCCACTTTATGCATGATTTTTAGATTAGGCGAGGGTATTTTGTCTAATGTGAATTGAATGACGAACCACTGTAACTGGAGTGTTGTTCGAATGTTGTTCGAAACTTTGGGTCTGTCACTGAGTTGCTGTGGACAGGGTAAACGATGAGCAAGGCAGAACTAACCTGGATCTCGTGCCGGTGAGTGAGTGGTGGCACACAGCTGGACTTGTGGTGACTGAACTTACTGCCTGACTTTCACATTCGGTGATATTACTGGGCTGTATCCAAGTATAAATTATATAAAGACTTTTCTCTATATTTCTTTATCTTTTCTGTTTCAGTTTATGCACTATGGATCAAGCTGCCTTTGAACTTAAGCTGCGGGTTTGGTAGTAAAACTGGTACGTAGTCATGATATCCATTCAAGATGCCAGATAGATCTTATAAATTTTCAAACATTACCTGATGGAGACTTCAAGTACATCATGACATATGTAAATCATTTCAGCAAATTTTGTGTGTTGCGTCCACTTACATCAAAAAGAGCAGAAGAGGTCGCAGCGAATCTTTTAGATATATTTCTGACATTTGGAGCACCTGCTATTTTACAGTCCGACAAAGGACGGGAGTTTTTCAATGCCATCATCGCTGAGTTTTCAGGGCTATGGCCAGAGCTGAAGCTGGTGACTGGACGTCCACATCATCCTCAAAGCCAAGGTGCTGTTGAACGTCTAAATGGAGTGATCCAGGACAAACTGACCATTTGGATGAGGGAAAACAACAGCAGAAGGTGGTCAGTAGGTCTCAAGTTTGTTCAGTGGCAAGTTAATATCAGCCATCATGAAACAACTGGCCACAGCCCATTCAAAGTTACATTTGGACAAGATCCGCAGGTTGGGTTAGGATCATCTATCCTGCCAAGTACAGCGCTTTGTAATATTTACCGAGAAGATCTTGAGTCATTTCTGGAATCAGAGACAGGGGCAGAGGCAGAAGCAGAGACAGGGTCAGAGGCAGAGGCAGAAGCAGAGACAGGGGCAGAAGCAGAGACAGGGGCAGAAGCAGAGACAGGGGCAGAAGCAGAGGCAGAGACAGGGGCAGAGGCAGAAGCAGAGACAGGGGCAGAGGCAGAAGCAGAGACAGGGGCAGATGCAGAAAAAGAGACAGGGGCAGAGGCAGAAGTAGAGACAGGGGCAGAAACAGTAGCTACAAATTTCCAAAATATCCGTGTTTCAGCTAATCTAGGACAATCTAAGACAGCAACACGGATGACAAGACGCGGCAAACACCTGGTTAAGCCATTATCTATTGGTCAGTGAGCTATGCTGAGGGTCCCGGATGTCGATCGTGGTCCAACAGATCCTAGAAATCTGTTAGGGGTCGCCCTCAAGGAACAAGATGGACTATACACTGTAGGTTGTCGGGAGGGAATTCTTGGACCAAAATTTACAGCAGCTGATCTAAGTAATCAAACAGCCCCTGATAAAGTCTGAAGAGGTTCCTGATATCTGCCTATCGATTAGAACAGCAACAGCAAGAGCCACTGGTGCACAAGGATATATAAAATGTCAATGTACTACTCAATGTCCGTCAGGACGTTGCAGCTGCCTAAGAAAAAAATTTAAATGCAACTCACACTGTCACCCGGGCAGATCATGCAAAAATTTCTGATTGAACTCAACTGAACCCTGAGATCTATTGACTTATTTCTCTTTTACTGATATTGCATTAATTATGTTTGTATTTATTCAAATAAATTGGAATTCTTTAAACTGTCTCTACACTAACCATGTTGCATTCTCTTGTAACCTCCCGTGAGTTGTTTGTTGGATTAATTTCCATTTCTACACAAAACCAAAATATATGTTTAGATTAGGAAGTCGTATTCACATCGGGCAAAATTGGGCTGCATAATTTGAACAACAGGCATATTTGGCCTAATGTTAACAAATTGTAAACTTTATGCAAACTGCTTGCTTAATGTACACATTAGGCAATTTTCTGACTAATGTTCACACTAGGCAATTATCCACATTATGCGTAACACACACACACACACACACACACACACACACACACACACACACACACACACACACATATATATATATATATATATATATATATATATATATATATATATATATATATATATATATATTATAACTGAGCAAAAGGCGAATTTGAAAGTAACACTATATTCTGGTTCGGTGGTAAAGATCTTAGAAAAATCACTTGCGGCGATGAAGGATGCCTATAATACCCACTTTGAGCAAGCAAAGTGATTGAGAGTGAAAACATTGTAAGTGTTACCTCGTTTGGAAAAAAACTCAAGCAAAACCTGAAGTATAAAATTGTTTGAGTTTTGGACGCAACACAGAAACACAATGCTGATGGACTGCGGCTATTGAAAGTAAAATATCATACAAAATTTAGAGCTGTATACACAAGTGCTGGTAATATTTTCTTAAAGCCTCGAACATTGATGGCTTCAAAAAGGTTTGAAGTTAGCGAGATGGCTAATGGGATCTAAAGACCAATAGTTGCTCTCTTATTTTTGTCGAAGCGGATTATGGATTGCATAGCATTTGATACTTTGACTCAGTCTAAATGTGTAGAAGTTCCGTTAAACTTAAAGCGACAATGCTGGATATGAAACGGGAGCTTCATACCTTGATGACATTAAATATTAGAAGCTGTAGAAAGAATTTCAGTGTATTTGTAACATTTTTGTGTCACATAGCTATTCAGTATTCATTTATTGTATTAATTGAAACGTGGCTAACCGGAAGTACAGATCATGCTTTTGACATTAGTGGTTTTAAGCATGTTAAAGCACATAGAGAAAATTTTGTAGTGGAATAAAATTTATTTATGCTAAATAATTGAATGTAGAGGTTGATGAAACATTAAACTTTGTCAATCAAATATTGGAAGTGTTAATATTGTTTTGATAGGAAAAATGTTAGATATCTTATTTTCTGTTTATCGTTTCCCAAGTGCTGACCAATTTCTTTTTATTGAAAAGTTCTTCACTGAGGTTGTTAAGAGTTTTCAACGGAATACGAAGGTTATGAGTGCAGGAGATTAATATTAATATGTTTAAACTTCTTAAATTAAGGTTCATTGATATGTTTATTTTAAGCTCTTTTGGATGCGGATTTTTCTCCTGTTGTTACAATTCCACCTAAATTTACTGGCGTAACTTCATTACATCATATTCTCTAATTGATCATATTCGGGATAATTTCAAGGAGGGTAGGAATCATGGTTCAAGTGTAATACTTTTTCCTCTAACCGACCATCTTCCTATCCATATTATCTTTAGAAATAGCCGTATGCGTATTTCGAAGACCATTGAAACTAAACTCATCAACACGGATATAGCTGCAATTTTTGTTAGTCACATAATTAACAGTTGTTCTGTGATGTATAAAATCAGAAATGTGAATAACGCCTATGACATGTTTATTTCGAAAATTTTCACTGTATAATATTACTTTTCCTGTTAAGAAAAAGCGAATCAAAAGTAATCTAATCAACGATAGGCGGGAACGCCACAGCCGAAGAATGTATTAAGAAAAGTATTTTTTCTATGGTCTTCTAATAAGAGGTTTAATCGGTAAAAAGCAGTTTGATATGTATAAAAATGCGCTTACATGGTTTTTGCATAATGTTGTTATGACATGTTCAATAAAAATAAAAAAAGACCTGAGGGAAACCTGGTCAAACAATAATCATCTCCTTGGTCCACTAGCGGATCCCGGATGGGGGCGCCTGGGCACGTGCCCCCCCCCATGAAAAATAATGACAAAATAATAATATTGAAGTTTTAGATAATAATAATTTAAATGAGAAATATGAAAGTGACGACAAAATTAAAAATCTATTATAGAATTAATATACATATACTGTTTTGTGTGTATATATATATATATATATATATATATATATATATATATATATATATATATATATATATATATATATATATATATATATATATATATATATATATATATATATATGTGTGTGTGTGTGTGTGTGTGTGTGTGTGTGTGTGTGTGTAAAGTATGTATAATATGAGAATTGGTACGCCCCCCTCCCCATCAAACAAGTTTTTCTGGATTCGTTAGTGCCCTGGTCGGAGAAATCTTTAAACTACGCAGATTATTACTGATGGGGGCGTCGTTGACGAAGACAGAACTTGGCAAACTTGTTTATTGAGTAAATATTATTTTACCAGTACTGTGTCAGTCCTATTAGAAAATCTTCCTAGTGTAGTTAGCTTGTTTCTCTGCCCCGACTGATGAGGAGGAGGTGGTGTAAATACTGGGATTAATGCCCAACAAAGGTAACAGCTTACATCATGTGAAAGCAAACATGAACGCGGAGGTCTTGGATGCTGTTATGCCAGTCACAGTATACCTGTATAATGTAGCGTATCCAATGGTATTTATCCAGATTCACTGAAAGTTGTTAGCGTTATGGCCATTTATAAATGTGGTGATATGCCAAAACTGGTCAATTACAGACCAATACCAACTTTAACCCCAATAAATAAAGCATTTAAAATATTCACCTACAGGAGAATGATAAAATCTATTAATAAGAATTGTGTACTCTCAGATCTGCAATGCGGACTTAGGAAGGGTAAGAACACAATGCAACCTGTTTTTATTGTTGTCAGAGATACTTTTAAAACATTCCATTAAAGTTCTTTCATGATTTCCATTTTAAACATGATCTAACGAAAGCATTTGATACTGTTGATAAGGAAATACTCGTTTATAAGTAGTTGTTAAGTGAATTTAGAGTTTATCTTCATATTTGAGAAATAAAAAACAGTATGTGCATTTCAACAAGCGTAATGCTGAGGTGAAATCGATAAACAAAGGTGTTCCACAGCGATCTGTATTGGGACCTTTATTATTTAACAGATTCATTAATGATATTGCTATTATAGGAAATGCAGGTAAGGTCTTGTTAGCAGATGATGCAGTTTTTGTGCCCAATCTAACACACATTTCACTCCTAAATTCGTTGATAATTTTCCAGATATTCACTTCAATGGTGTAATTTGAATGTGGTACAAATATCAAATACCTAAGTATTATTATTGACAATTAACAATTTTACTCTTCAGCAGGAGAGGTACATACAAGGTTCACCAAAATGCAAGGAGTGTTTTATTCTATGCCTTCTTTGTTGCCACAGTCACTGCTGCTCTCTTTATTACTCTTTTGTCCATACAATAATAGTTCAAAATGTAATTACTTAGGCGGAGTTTCTCAGAACATATCAAGAATATCACTTACAATTAACAAGATATTGAGGGGTACGCTTCATATGGGATACTATGATGATAACATACCACTTATGCCAAAGAGTAGAATGTACGAAGAACCTAATTTGATGAAGTTTGATGATGTTTATAAGTATTTTCTTTAAAAGTTTGTTCAAATTTTTTTAAGAAAGCCATAACATATTCCTTTAACTTTTTCGCCAATTATGATTCATCATACACATCATACAAGGTATACAAGAATAAGTCTTCAAAAGAAGTACTAGTTGTTTTGATGTTTTCACACCAAACGTTCCCATGTTTTCCTAGGCCAAGTTAAGCCAGGACAGGTGTCTAATGAGAAACTAAGTGCAGGAACCTACCGCGAGTCATCACTGATCGGACTCGATTCTTGTAAGCATCCCTAAGATGACTTTTAGCAGCCGTTTGCAAGTAGCATGACCCCTTTGAGAGCTCCTTCTATTGTTAACATTGTTCTCTATTCCCCAGTCACCCGTGCCCCTTCTCATTTTTCTGAGGTTCCCCTCCTTCCCAACTACCTGCACTGCCATCAAGGGTCACCTTTCTTGACCTGACCTGTGCCTGCAGCTCCGCCTACTAACACCTGCATCCCTGCCTACAAATCCCTAGACTCTCTCATCTGTCACCCTATTGACACCTCTTCTCTCGAACTTTTATCTGGCCGCCATGTACTGACCTTTCTAGGCACCTGGCTGGATTAATGACATGCCCTACGAGGAGGACAATGGAAGACCCATTAAGAAGAGGCTATCAGAAGTGTCAAAATACAACTGTCGCCGGCGGCAGCTGTGGTATATATACTAGCTCCGACAAACCATTCTAGGCTAGTTCCTCTTCAGAAGTCTCACTGCTAGCATACCCCAACTAGTTACCTCTACAACACCACTCTACGACGCCACCCTCCTGGCACTCCACACACATGCATTCACATCTGCTCGTCAACCTCACACTACTCCGCTAGACTACTCTTCTGACTTCATGCCACTGGACTCCTTCTGCTAGCAGCCTCCCACAGGCGTCACCCTGCTGAATTACCTTACCAGGTCCCCCTGTCCAGAAGTCGCTGAGAGACTACGCTTGAGTCCTACTTGAAGTAGTTCTACGCTGTTAAGCTGAAGATTGCCGTACCCAGCTACTCACCTCTTCATGCTGATGCCCTACTAGCCTAACAGTACCCCTGCATTTCTTTGAATTCTCCTCTGGTGGGGAACCTTGATTGACAAGGCTTCAACTGATGCCCTACTGTGGAAACTTGGCTCTACGAACCTCATGTCTTGTCCACGAACCTAAGTGAAATGTGATTGGAAGATGTTTGTTGGCCCCTTAACTATACCCTACCTATGCTAATATACCTGTTCTCCTAATTCCTGTAACCATATCCCTGTTCCTCTCTCTCAGAGATTCCTGTAATTTTCATTGTGGTTGAATTGTGATCATTAGTGACACATTTTAATTTCATTCGTGTACTTGTGTTTATTTGTAATTATTACGTAAGACAGTCTTGATATTTTGCCTACATGAATTCATTGTCATTGTACTCGAGTCCATGCATATGTGTTCAACTTTCCTGCTCTTGCAGATCTGTGATTTCCAGTCCCTGTTGTGTGGTATCAACTGAAGGTCAATGGTGCAGCCTTCCTGAATATCCAGGTGCCATATCCGGTTAAGATATCTGGACTATCAACGGTGCAATGTTCTCGCTCACCATACCCCTTACTGTGGATGCTTTTGATCCTCCCTGATACCTATTGCTTATTAGCCTACGGAAGGCCTAGTGTATAAAGATTTGCAGTTGTGGCACATTGCTTGAGTACTTTGTGATTCTTTTCTGTAATGTAATTCTTGACAGTGCCACAGAGCTCTATTGATACCTCCATGTACATATTTTATCTTCTGAATTAATTAGTGAATTGTACTATTTAGTGGACACCTTAAGTTTACCTCCAACAGTTTTTATTTATTGGTAATTTTGAGTATTTTCACTTTTAACTTTCTCTGTTCACCAGAGCGCAGCCACACTCAGTCAGGTGTAGTTATCAGAAATCCTAGTTAGAGCCACCTTTCCATTTATATGGCAGCATGAACTTGATAATTTACACACATACACCCACACACACACACACACACACACACACACACACACACACACACACACACACACACACACACACACACACACACATATATATATATATATATATATATATATATATATATATATAATATATATATATATGAAATTTTATCACACATTAGTGATTTATATACAATCATGAAGCTACAAATGTCCCAAATAAATTCACGCTACTCGGTATATCTCGGTGGAGAATTGTGTGAGGAATTTATATATGATAAATCCCTTTGAATCGTGGGGACACGAACCCAATGGCTGACCCCTGATATTGCTTAATATTTATAGCCTCATAATTACATATATATATATATATATATATATATATATATGTATATATATATATATGTATATATATATATATATATATATGTATATATATATATATATATATATGTATATATATATATATATATATATATGTATATATATATATATATATATATGTATATATATATATATATATATATATGTATATATATATATATATATATATGTATATATATATATATATATATATATATATATATATATATATATATGTATATATATATATATGAAATATAGTATATATATATATATATATATATATATGTATATATATATATATATGTATATATATATATGTATATATATATATATATATGTATATATATATATATATATGTATATATATATATATATATATATATATATATATATATATATATATATATATATATAATATATATATATATATATATATATATATATATATATATATATATATATATATATATATATATATATATATATATATATATATATATATATATATATATATATATATATATATATATATATATATATATATATATATATATATATATATATATATATATATATATATATATATATATATATATATATATATATATATACATACATATATAATAAGATATACATATATAATTTTTGACTCATATCAGATCAAACCCAGGCCTTTAGTGTAAGGCCATCCACTAGCCACAAGTCTAAAAGAAGTTGGAACCTGATGGCCTAGTGGATAGCCTTGCTTTCACCCTGAGAGACCTGTCGATTCTCTGACGTGAGTCAAAAATTTATTTCTGTTCCAATGTGACTGCGTTGTTGATTATTTCTAACATACATACATATATATATATATATATATATATATTGCGACCTGTAATTAGTTCAGCTGAAATGACCGTTGACATTATATCTTAACTCATCTGGCAGGATATCCAGAAACTTATCCAGCTAATTTTTAAACGCGCACTAGTTGATAAGTGGTTTTCTTAACGAATCTAGGAAGGCAATGCCATCGATTAAAGGAAGTAAGTGTGAATGACGATACACGAGCAATCTAGTCTTGATTCATGAAACTGTGTAGGTGTGTGCAAAGAGCACTTTTCTCTTTTTCTAGGAGTGTGCTGGAACTGAAGGGTAGAGATGTATGATCTTGATTATAGGATGGTAAATTTGGAACAAAATCACCGTTGACTTTGTAATGTACAGTATGCGATAGCATTCACGCCTACATTTGAAGCTACTTACTTTCATCTCCTTAGGCTGTAGTTATTACGTGGGTAGCCCACACCGCTGAGCAATTGTCAAATATTTGTTTAATCACCGTCGGTTATAGTGTTAGCAAGGTATATATGGTATCGCTCTCTGAAAAGGTTCACAGCATCCACGGCAACCGTTTGCTGATTGTGTATATGGGAGTGGACCAAGCTACGGATAATAACTTCAAGAATTTTAACTAGAGGCTTTATCTCAAGGCCGTTTGCTTCTTAAGATAGTGAACGAATTATGGTGATTTCTGATGGAAGTGCATGTGTTCAAATTTGCTCCCATTAATTACCGCTTTGTTTCTCTGTGCCTACAGAAAAGCTACACCATCTAGCTAATTCTGAAACTTTGCCCCTTTGTCAAAGGTCTGATATAGTAAGACGCGAGAACTGTCATTTATAAAGATATATATATGAATTTTGCAGGTTGCTTTCAATATCAGTTTTCATTATGGCTGGTTTGGGTAGCGGTCTGTTTCCTACGCAATTTGAGATTTGAGATCCTCAGTTTGAGAGGAAATCGTGTGGCCAGGGTCATATGGATCCAGCTATCTGCCTTTCTTTCAGCTTATTGTATTGCATGAAGTGATCAACTTTATCGGCGAGGTAAATAACGTCGATTTCACTGCTTAATTACAGGCTTACGATTATCGATCAGCTCGATGACCAGTTGAGATACCGTTGATTTCCTCTAAAAAAAATTGCTATGTTGCTTAGCTGAGAGAAGAGTTGTCCGTTGGGTATTCATTGTTTTCTTTGTCGTTTTCACAAAGATTTTAATGAAGTGGCTGTTAGTTAAGTTAAGTATACCTTAATTTAACCAGACCACTGAGCTGATTAACAGCTCTCCTAGGGCTGACCCGAAGGATTAGAGTTATTTTACGTGGCTAAGAACCAATAGGTTACCTAGCAACGGAACCTACAGCTTATTGTGGAATCTGAACCACATTATACCGAGAAATAAATTCCTCTAATTCTTCATTGGCCGGTCGGAGACTCGAACTCGGGCCTAGCAGAGTGCTAGCCGAGAACTCTACCGACTCGTCCAACGAGGAAGTGGTGGCTGTTAGTGATAGAGGTCGGTAGGATATCTGGAGGAAACTTTAATGACACTCCAAATTGCTGCCAGGCCTGCCCAGCATTCGTGGCACTCACGCCCAGAAATCCTACCGACCTCTAGTGGCTGTTAGTGATAGAGGTCGGTAGGATTTCTGGAGGAAACTTTTATTTTTGAATTTTAGTGCTGGGCGGGTTTTGGAACGCTTGAAGATTCGGAGTGTCACTATCTAACAGATTATCAGCGCACGTAGACGAGTTTTGCCATTTTATTTTTTTGCATGTTTTCAATTAACACTGTAGGGAGGTCGTCAGGCCCTACAGTTGGGTTATTTTAAGTGTGGCGGTTTTCTTTTCAACGGTTTCTTAGGTGAGGCTAATATTCTGTAGTGTTGGAAGGTCTTCGCCGCTTAGGTCGAAGAATGCAGCTGAAATTACACCGATAGACATTCACATATGTTTTCAGGAGTTGATGG